>NC_064863.1:43318416-43393416 GCF_024139225.1 Suncus etruscus | reverse complement strand
AGCATGGAGGTAAGGCGTTTGCCTTTCATGCAGGAGGTCATCGGTTCGAATCCCGGCGCCCCATATGGTCCCCTGTGCCTGCCAGGAGCAATTTCTGAGCCTGGAGCCAGGAATAACCCCTGAGCACTGCCAGGTGTGACCCAAAAACCAAAAAAAAAAAAAAAAAAAAAAAGAATATTTGGCTGGCCCTGGCAACTCGGGCCCTGGGGGGCGGGTGGAGGAGGAAAACTCCTCCTTTTCAATTTTCAAACTGGAGAGGGAGCTCGCAATTGGACCCAGCAGAGCACACATGCCAGGAAAGCCCATGTGGCTTTGAAGACAAATAAACTTTTTAATCATTATCCAAAAACGTTCCTGATCCTAGACTGCTCCTAGGAATAGAATCAGGATGCTCAAGATTCTGAAAAAACACTCAAATTTACCTTTATTGTTTAGTCTTTTATGTATTGCCTCTCCCCTTACCCCTTTGTCTCTCTTACCTCCTCATACCCAAACCCTGAACCATTATCTTCCCCTTATTCAACCCTCCTTATCCTCAGTTCCTCATTTGGTAGACACCAAGACTGACCTTCTGCCCTAACACCACCATTCAGCTCCTCATTGAATGACACCCTCTCGGTCCCCAGCTCATGCCTACACAAACAACTATGACCAACACGCCTGTTGACCCACGCTTGGTGGCCCCTTATGTCACCATCAAACTATGGACTGTTGCATGATACTGGAATCAGCTTCAGCAAAACCCCTAGTTCAAGGACAATATAGGGTTCCGTAATGCCGCAAAACATGTCGCAAACTCAACTATCACCTGTTGTCTTCAAATACCCTTGTTTTCTTTTTTTTTTCTTTTTAAAACATAAAAGGGTCACATGTATCTCTTTTGTATATCTCAGATGTATTCCCTTAACATCTATAACTCTTTTAAAATATCCTCATTTGTGACAATTTTGCCCACTAGATTAGTTATTTGATTGCTTGATTTTCCCCCTATGAGATCTGTTTTATAAGCAATACTGGTAGAAGAGTAACTCTGTGTAGATTTCAAGTTACGGGAAATGTTGGAATTTATTCGTTGGCCCCCAGATGCACAACAATATCTTGTAGCATTGCTTCTCCTTTGCATAAGCACATTAAAATGGGAAAATAATACATATACAAACAAGTTCTTATCTAATAAAGATGGGAACACAAATTTGGTAATGTAATTAGGCCTTTTACCCTGAATATTGGCATAATGATTTGGCTCAGGCCTCAGGAGAATGGGCATCGCCCACACACACCTGAACTATGGAAACAACCACAATTGTCTTTAACATTCCAAGGATCCAAGCCTCTACCAGAGAAGACCTACCACTGCTTTGGCATTGACTGACTCCAAAGAGTACTCCCAACACCCAGGTGACTCAGCAACAGTCTGCATGCAGAGCAGATTGCTCTGCATTTAATGATATGCTGAAACTAGAGGATGCTCCACATCAGCCTGATATCAACGAAAGAAATGCACAGAATCCAGAGTCTTTAAATATAAAAGTCTGATACCAATTATAGCTAAAGTGTGAAAAAGTTTCACCGGGACCTTGAGAATGACTGGAGTTGGATAGACTGGTATGCCTGGAACCCAGAGTCTGTCTTATGCCAATAAACTTCTGGGGTGAGGCCTTTTTGTAATCAGGTCAAGGATTTTTTTTTCCATTTTCTCCATTTTTCTGGACCTATGCAAACATTGGCGATTGCCACTATCACACCTTTACTATATTTTTTACTCTTATCCTTTAAGGAAAAAAAATACAACTTACTGAATTTAAAAACAAATTACTGTAGTAGAATGCCTGTCTCGAAAACAGGCAGGGGATGGGAAGGGGGGAGGGGGTAATGTTGCACTGGTGAAGGGGGGTGTTCTGGTTATGACTGTAACCCAAATATGATCATGTTACTTAAATAAAAAATATATTTAATAATAAAAAAGACAAAAAAATAAAAAAAAAAATAAAAATGTTCTAAGTGAAAAAAAAGAATATTTGAATCCATGTAAATATTAAATCTGAGTTATCTTAATATGTCAGCTGAAGGTATGTCTCAACTAATTTTTTTTTTTTTTTTTGGTTTTTGGGTCACACCAGGCAGCACTCAGGGGTTACTCCTAGCTCTACACTCAGAAATCACTCTTGGCAGGCTCAGGAGACCACATGGAATGCCGGGATTTGAACCACTGTCCTTCTGCATGCAAGGCAAATGCCTTACCTCCATGCTATCTCTGCGGCCCCATCAACTAATATTTATGCTACATCCCTTTGTTTCCCGAAGGCCTCATGGACAGGCAACCAAGGTTTTTTCAGGGCCCTAATGCCTGTGAGTACAGGTTATTTTTCCAAGCATCTTTTCTTGCATCTTTCTTTTCTCTTTTCAAATGTCCTCTCTATGAATACAGACTGCTTTGAAAAAGTTCCTGTAATTGCGGACAGCTTTAAAAGAAAAAAAAAAAAAAACCCTCCCTTTGGCAATTAGGGATTTTATAAACTTGGTGCCTTCCTAGGCCTCAGGATTTGTTAACACAGGGGATGTAGCAGAGGGTCAAATCTTAGGACCTTTTCTCAGAGCCCAGTGAGGAGCCAATTCGCCATTGTACTGTGACTCACCGTTTCAAACTTTTTCAGGTCAGCACAAGGACACAGCTGAATTAGAAGAGCATGAGCCACGTGAAAGAGAGGCCCTGTGCCTAACTCTGGCTCCCTCTCTTCCCCTGACCTCAGCCCCCCTGGGTGCTACATCAAAAGCCCTCAGGGTACCCTCAGATCTGCATCCTCAGGCCAAGCATTTTCGGGAGCAGCCCCAGACACAACAGTCCCTCTTGTAGCCCATATAGAGAGTCTCCCAAATGAACGGTCTGCTTTTAAGAAGAACATTATTCGGCATGCCTCTGGTAAAGTAACTTCTCTAACTGAACACACATAAAGCGCCCCCTAGTTATACTCCAGCCTATGGCAATTCCCCTGAATTGTTCTACTGGCCCCTCTGTCGGGTGAGATCACTGGCCTGGGAAAAGATTGCGCCTATTTTAAACACTGAAGACTAGAGACTATCCTGGGAATGGCCATGAGGGTCCTGAGCAGAAACAGGAGCCCCTGCAGTAGCAGGTTACAGAGACCCAAAGTGAGAAAGGAGTGAGGGGGCCCAGCAAGGTTAGACTGTAAGCTGTAAACTACTGTAAGCTTTCTCTGTGGGATACACAGTGGATGAGGATATGAGAGAATAGGAATCAAGAGAGTGTTGCCCGGAGTTCACCTGCACACCACAGAGTCTGGAGCTACCTTTAACTGAGATTAGGAGCAAGAGCCAATTTTAGATGTATAAAGAATCTAACAGGGGCTGGAGCGGTTGCGCAAACAGTAAGGCGTATGCCTTGCTTGCGCTAGCCTAGGTCAGACCTCGGTTCTTTTCCACTCCAATCCCCCGGCGTCCCATATGGTCCCCCAAGCCAGCGATTTCTGAGCGCATAGCCAGGAGTAACCCCTGAGTGTCACTGGGTGTGGCCCAACCCCCCCCCCCCAAAGAATCTGACAGTCCAGTGGGGCTTTTTGGAAGGCAGTGGAGGGGCTAGAGAGACCATACAAAGGTTAAAGCATTTGTCTGGCACCAGATTCTATGCCTATCACCCCATGAGATTCCCAAGCATTGCCAGAAGTAACCCCTGAGCACACTCCAGATGTCACTCCCCAATAAACAAATAGATCAAGAGAGCTCAGGTCTGTGTTTCTTTGTTTTTGGATTTGAGGGCCACATCCAATGAGCTCAGGGCTTACTCCTGATTCCATGCTTAAGGATCACTCCTGGTGGGTCCTATTATTGAAATTGGGTTTACCTCCTACAAAGCAAATTCCTTACCACTTATCACTCCAGTCTCAATGTTGTGTTTCATATGGGGAAGGCCCTGAAGACAGATCTATGTTTCTGATGTACAAGAGCGAACTGTTGGATCAACATTTTGAGAAAGCAAGACCAGAAAACCAACAGGCAATGTGGGAGAACTAGCTTTATATTTAAACCCATCCACAGGGAGACATAAGACATGGCCTCCGATACTAGTAGGCAAAACCAGCAACAGGTAAACAGAGTCTAGAATATTCTCTTTCAACTGACCCACTTTGGTACATATTTATGGAGCATCTTACTTGGAGATTCAGCTCCAGGTTGCCCATTGAATCATTACTAGCAGGCTCTCTATATCTTGGAGATATCTTTGGCTCTCTAGAATAACTCAGGAATGTTCAGAAGATGTCAAATTTCAGGTAACAAGGACAAGTATGCCCAGAGAGGAGCTGCTGGGACGCCTGACCCTTCCCAGAGTCAGGAATCTGAAGCAGTTCTCTCTTATCATCTGTTACTAAACATTGATATAAGTTCTTGCTAAAAACAGTTGTTCTAAAAATAAAAAACGCTGGTACTTATCTGACTAAACTGTCAATATCATGGGGCTGAAGTGATAGCACAGAGGTAGGGCATTCGCCTTGCACTCAGCCGACCTGGAACGGACCTGGGTTCGATTCCCAACATCTCATATTGTTTCCTGAGTCTGCCAGGAGCAATTTCTGAGTGCTATTTAGAAACATCTACACAAATACTTGGATATTTGGAAACATCAGAAACCTTGGAGTACTTAAAACTTTAAGCTTTATAGCCATTTCTAGATATTTAGTTTGGTGGAGCCATAATTGGGTTGTATGAATGACCAATTAGAAATGAAGTCTTTGGGGCCGGGCGGTGGCGCTAGAGGTAAGGTGCCTGCCTTACCTGTGCTAGCCTTGGACGAACCGTGGTTCGATCCCCCGGCATCCCATATGGTCCCCCAAGCCAGGAGCGACTTCTGAGCACATAGCCAGGAGTAACCCCTGAGCGTCACCGGGTGTGGCCCAAAAACCAAAAAAAAAAAAAAAAAAAGAAATGAAGTCTTTGCTCATAAAAGTATGTTTTCATCCTCATATGAATTTCATATTTTCTTGCTTACTGAAGAGCACGTCAATTGTGGAAGCAAGATAAGCCAAATATTGTCACCATACAATCTTGATACTGTCCATGAAAATAATGTTTCTTTATGTTTGACGCTAGACTCTCTTGTGAAATTTTCACGTTTTGCTTTAATCCCCATTCTAAAAAGTAGAAGTATTTAAATTTCTTCTGTTACCTCAAGTAATGACACATATTTTTCCTTCCTCTTTCTTTCCAATGCTTCATGACATCTGAAGCCTTCTACAATGTCACCAGTCTGTGCTCTCCAGGTTTCTTATCTAACCTGCTGGTTAAGTTAGATTTGCTTTTTTATTGCTTTTGGATTATGTTACTGAAATTTATTATGAGTTGTTGGACAAGATGCTGCAGCTTAACTGACTAGAAATTAAATTCAAGGCACCATGCAGATTTTGAAACAAACTGTGATTCTTTGCACTCAATTAGGAACTAAATTCATTTTCCCTTATTTAGACAAGATATCATGATAAAGGATAAGCACAATTCTCACCCATTCTTCTTTATGCCCTTAAGAACACTTTGCAAACTGCTGTCACATGTTTACACATATTTATTACCAAAGGTGCAACTCAGTTCAAGGAAAAGCAAACTTGGTCTCCCAGTTTTTCTGGTGTAGTAACAGCTCAGGAATGTTAGGTGATTTTCTGTATGTAGCTAGATTCTCTGAAAGACGGTGTGCAATTAACCTGCCAGTTTTACTCCTTTATAGAGCCAGGAGTGATTCCTGAGTGCAGAGCCAGAAATAAGTCCTGAGGAACACTAATGATTGCACCAACACCAAAAATAAATGAAAATTTAAAACGTTAGTGCTATAGCACAGCTGGTAGAACATTTGCCTTGCAGGCAGCTGACCCAGGTTCAATCCCCAGTACCCCCATATGTCTCCTGAGCCTGTCCAGAGTAATTTCTGAGTACAGAGCCAAGTGTAACCCCCTGAGTGACCCAAAAAAATCTATGTCTTTTTTTAAAGACAGTAAGGAGGTTGGAGGTGAAGCTGTGGTAGAGCATATTCCTGGAAATCCTAAGTACTTGTGTTCCATCCCTGCATTACAAAACAAAACAAAAAATGAACAAACTGTCCACTCTTTCCTCTCCCATCCCACCAAAACCAATGAAGAGGTTCATTGCTATAATCAGAATGTTGAATCCCATAAATGTTCTTTCACATCTATATAGAAAACAAAACAAAAGAAAAAAAAAAGAAAAGAAAAACACACTGTTTATTGATGGGTGTGCATGACTTGTATTGCACAGAATAGCATTATTACTTGTATGAAGTAGGGAGTTAGCACACACAACTCCCACATTTCCACAATACAACACAACAAAGGCTTATTCCTTATTTCTTGCATGTATAACAGTTTTGCCTGGAGCTGGAGTGATAGTACAATGAAGAGGGTGTTTGCCTTGTATGTAGCTAACCCAGGTTTAATTCCTGGCACTCCATATGGTCCCCTGAGAACTTCCAGGAGTAATCTCTGAGCATCACCAGGTATGGGAGGAAACAGTGACTTTTCCTTCATATATATAGTCAGAAACCTGGGCTTCTACTCAATTATACATCCAATAGCCAGCCTCCTATTTCTATAAGTGACTGCACAGACAAACCACATTGTAACAAACTCCAGTCCAGAAGCCATACCTCTCATGCATTCATATCTCATGGTGAAAATTAGTCCTGCCTTTATGCCTTTATCTAGATGCAAAGGAGGATGGGAAATGCTATTCCTGACTGAGTCACCTGAAGTTGAAGTTGAAGAGGCATCTTCAGGCTAAGGAAGGGGAAAGTCCTAGGCAGCCATCCCTGCTAATTTGTACAATGTGTTAGTATTTAATACATGTTACATAAAGTATCCTAAAACATTTTTTAATATAGCAAGTGAAAGAAATGTTATTGTACATGCTGTTTTTAGTAACTGGATTTCTTTTCATTGTATCAGACAGTGGACTTATATACTTAGATGATTACCACTGAGTGAAACAAGTATAGTTACAAATAGCCACTGGGTTTTTTTTTCGGGGAGTGTCTTTCTAGTGGCCATTATCACGTGGACAGAGAACAACAAAACACTCTTAGAGCTCAGACTCCAAGACTGGGGTACAAGCACACTAGGATTCAAGTCCCAGCCCTTGCCTTTGCCAACTTTTAATATTAAACTCTTCCCTTATCCTTTAAAGAGGGAAGTAGGAATTTATCTTCCTACTCAGTGGTGGGCAACCTTTTTTTTCAACTGAGCCAAATCTCGCCAAAACCACAATTGAAATTTATTTTGAGAGCCACATGTTTAAAACCGAAAATACATAGGATGGTACACTGTTTTTAGTTTCAATAAGTTTTTATTGAGAATATTCTGCATGCAAGTATCCACATAGGTTGGGAGGATACAAGTAACACAACTAATAAAACAAAAACTTTAGAACGATATTATTTATTGATAACGTTAAATTCCGTAAAATTTGCCTTACAATGTAGAGAAAATCACATCCTGACAATGACTGACGAAGTCAAAAACACTAATGTGAACATTGGCCTTGGTTCTGATCAGAGCTGTGTGGAGCCGGCCGCTGGGGCTGCACACAGGGCGTGCACTGACAGAGGCTAGGAGCGGAGTCCTGACTCCTGGAGCGGCCGCCCAACACACAGAAGAGCTGCATTAAAAAGTGTAAAGACGGGCCGGGTAGGTGGCGCTGGAGGTAAGGTGTCTGCCTTGCAAGCGCTAGCCAAGGAAGGACTGCGGTTCGATCCCCCGGCGTCCCATATGGTCCCCCCAAGCCAGGGACGATTTCTGAGCACATAGCCAGGAGTAACCCCTGAGCGTCAATAGGGTGTGGCCCAAAAACCAAAAAAAAAAAAAAAAAAAAGTGTAAAGACCCGCATGTGACTTGCCAGCCGCGGCTTGCCGACCACTGTCCTAGATATCTGTGATGGTTAATGAAATAATATTTGTAAATAATCCAAATACCTAGAGAGGCCATAACCTTTTTTTAATTGATTTTATTTTTCAGATTAATTTTATTTGGTATTTATTTTCATAGGTCCACAGTCAGTGGTCCGGGGCTATTCCTGACTATGCTTGAGGAAACTACTGGTAGTGCTCTCCAGGACCTTAAGTAGCACCAGGCGTTTGACCTGGGGGGGTCAATTGTATACTCGCTTCTTAGTCCTTTGAATGCTCTTTCCTTTCTTTTTTTTTGGGGGGGGGGTCGGTGGGGTTTGGGGGAGAAGTTCACATCCATCGGTGCTCAGGGGTCACTCCTGGTTCAAAGCACCATATATGGTGCTGGGGATTGAACCTATACTGACCATGTGCAAGGTCACCCTACCTGCTAGCTAAACTCCAGAGTTCTGTGGTCATCTAAGACACTTCATTACCCAGAAATTGTCAGTCTTCCTCCAGAGTCAAACCTTCTTATAGTTAAGAATGACACTACACAAATTCTGACTACTTCCTCATCTCTGATAAGGAGGTACAAGCCAGTGTGCACCAACCACCAGCTCACCTCTATCTTCTCTTATCTGCTCTTTACAGCTAGGTCAGGAATGATTATATATATATATATATGTTTATGTATTTGGTTTTTGGGCCACACCCGGCAGTGCTCAGGGGTTACTCCTGGCTGTCTGCCCAGAAATAGCTCCTAGCAGGCACGGGGGACCATATGGGACACCACCTTAGGTCCTGGATCAGCTGCTTGCAAGGCAAACACCGCTGTGCTATCTCTCCAGGACCCTAGGAATGATATATTTTTTTAATTCATTCTAAAGAAGTGAGAAAAAAGGTGAAAATTTGAGGTATTAGCAGTACATGCATTTGTTAAAAGACAAATAAATGTCTTTGAATAAAAAAGATGAACACATTTTTGTGCTCAAAATAAGAGTAGCTTCAAGAGCTGAGAAAGAAGAGTGGGGGGAGAGGGCTCCCAGTCATACCTTAAGCAGGAATTAATTTCCTGCTGGCTGCCTGTAGGCAGAGATGGGATTAGGGTTTAGGAGCTAAGATTTTAATGCTCTTAAAAGACCGGTGAGCATCAGAGCTGGGACCCCGTATAGGATAAAGAGGTAAAATTGAGCTTTTTGTATCTAGGAGCCAGAATGTTGCTAAGCCATTTGTCCACAAAAAGATACCAGAAAAGGTCTAGGGCCTAGATTCTAGGCTATTGGATAGTGACAACAAAGAGGGAAGTAGCTACCCCAAACCAAGAGGTACAAAGTAGGCAATGAACCAAGGTAAAAATAAATAGTTGACTTGCTCCTTGGCAGGAAGGAGAGAAACAATTATGAAACAAATGACCTTTGTACATGTTGATGCATATATTTGTCAACATTGGTTTACATTGATATGTGTGTATACATATATATGCATATATATCTGTTTTGGGGGGAATACCCAGTGGTGTTCAGGGGTTACTCCTAGCTCTGTGTGCAGGAATTTCTTCTGGTAGTGCTCAGGGGGACCATATAGGATGCTGGGAGTTGAAACCAGGTTGGCTTCGTACAGGCATATGCCCTACCCACTACACTACTGCTAGGGCCTCATGTTTTTATGTTTTAAGAGTATAGTATTACTCCATCCACCACACCCAGTATCTCTCTGCCACTTTTCACAGTGCCCAGCCCAAGAACTGTAGTCCCACAGCCAAATAAATATTTATACCATTTTGTCTAGGTCAGTCCACTGTTTGTTTTCACTTAACATTCTCTATTCCCTTCTTTTGTTTCTATATATATCACAATAATTGACATCATATGGTTTTTATCTTTCTCCTTTTAGCAATTCCCTAAAAATGACCCCTTCTGGCTTCAAACAAGTTGTAGCAAGATCTCATCATCTCTTATAGCCTTGTAGTAGTCCTTGTGCATTTATACCTTAATTTGCTTATTTACCCATCTGTCACTAGGCACATAAGTTGTTTCCATATCTTAGTTATTATAAATAGAACTTCCAGGAACATAGTATACCTGAGTCCTTTCACATTAGTGGGTTTTTAAATTGTGGGATAAATCTTAGGAGAAGACATGCTGGATCATATGATAGTTCTACTTTGTCTACACTGGTGTTTATAAAAGCATCTAAAATAAGCTGAAGTGATAGATGGAGTGATAGATAATACAGAAGGCAGGGCATTTTACTTGCAAATGGCTGACTCAGATTCTATTCCAGTATCCCAGTATCCCATATGGTCCCCAGAACCTGCCAGTAGTGATCTCTAAGCCCATAGCCAGGAATAACCTCTGAGCATCCCCATGTTTTGCCCAAATAAAACAAAATAATATTTTTTTAAATATTTAAAATAGCATGGAGGCAAGGCGTTTGCCTTTCATGCAGAAGGTCATTGGTTCAAATCCCAGCGTCCCATATGGTCCCCCAAGCCTGCCAGGAGCAATTTCTGAGTGTGGAGCCAGGAGTAACCCCTGAGCAATGCTGGGTGTGACCCCAAAAAAAAAAAAAACAAAATAAAAATAAAAATAAAGAAATCAAAGAGTGGAACAATAGCACAGTGGTAGGGCATTTGCCTTGCATGTAGCTGAACCAGGACGGACATTGGTTTCATTTCCAACATCCCATATGGTCCCCTGAGCCTGTCAGAAGAGATTTATGAGTGCTGCCAGGTATGACCCAAAAACAAAAATAAAATAAAGTAAAATAAAATAAAATAAAAAGCATCAAGAAGGACTGGAGAAATAAAACAGGGGTAAGGCACTTGCCCAACAAGTTACTGGTCTCAGACTGATCCCAGCACAGTTTATCAGGAATAGTCACTGAGCAAAACAATTAAACAAATAATGGGTGTGTCCTCAAAATAGGGTAGAAAGGTAAAAAAAGAGAATAATAACCATAAATACAGTAGAGAGGAAAAATAGTATTCTCTGAGCAAAGCTGGAGAGATACAGTACAGGATGTAAGGCCTATATGCTTTGCGTGCAGCCACACTAGATGCAAACCTGGTTCAAATACTCTGAATACCACTAAAAATCACTCTTTTGGGGGGGAGGGTTGGGCCACACCCGGTGGTGCTCAGGGTTTATGCCTGGCTATCTGCTCAGAAATAGCTCTGGCAGGCACGGGGGACCATATGGGACACCGGGATTCGAACCAACCACCTTTGGTCCTGGATTGGCTGCTTACAAGGCAAACGCCGCCGTGCTATCTCTCCGGGCCCTAAAAATCACTCTTAAGCACAGAGCCTAGAATATCTATCCCTTATGCAGCACCAATGGTGATACAACCCTGACTCGCTCAATAAATAAATAAGATTTTTAAAAATCTAAGTATCAGGACCCGGAGAGATAGCACAGCGGTGTTTGCCTTGCAAGCAGCCGATCCAGAACCAAAGGTGGTTGGTTCAAATCCCGGTGTCCCATATGGTCCCCCATGCCTGCCAGGAGCTATTTCTGAGCAGACAGCCAGGAGTAACCCCTGAGCACCGCCGGGTGTGGCCCAAAAACCAAAAAAAAAATTTTTTTTTAAGTATCAGTATATAGCATGGAGGTAAGGCATTTGCCTTGCATGCAGAAGGACAGTGGTTTGACTCCCGGCATCCCATATGGTCCCCCAAGCCTGCCAGGACCTATTTCTGAGCATAGAGCCAGGAGTAAACCCTGAGCGCTGCCAGGTGTGACCCAAAAGCAAACAAACAAAAAAATTAAATTAAATTAAGTATTCTATAAACAAAAAATTCTGTATCTCCAAAATGAAAAAATATACATAAAATAGGATAATTGTCAAGAAATGTACTACTAAAATGCATTCATTATTAAAAGGATCTGAAGAGAATATTTTTCACCAATTTTATCTAAACAATAGAAAATTATTTGGAAGAGGTCATATAGGGCCTAAGCCATTTGCTTTGCATGCAGCTCACCCTAGTTCAAATTTCTGGTACTGTATATGGTCCACCAACTCTCTGAGGTTTGCTTTTAAAGCCAGGAACAGTCTCTGAAGCACTACTACTTGTGGCCTACCGCCCCCCCCACAAAAAAAAAAGAGAGAAGAAGGAAGAAGAAGGAAGAAGAAGAAGAAGAAGAAGAAGAAGAAGAAGAAGAAGAAGAAGAAGAAGAAGAAGAAGAAGAAGAAGAAGAAGAAGAAGAAGAAGAAGAAGAAGAAGAAAGAAGAAATAATTATTTGGCTGCTATAAAATTTTTTAAATGAGGGGCCGGAGTGATGACACAGCGGTATGGTGTTTGTCTTGCACGCGGCGCTGACCTTGATTCAATCCCCCAGCGTCCCATATGGTCCCCCAAGCCAGGAGCGATTTCTGAACGCATAGCTCGAAGTAACCCTTGAGCATCACTGGGTGTGGCCCAAAAAAACAAAACGAAAAAACCCAACTTTTTTAAAAACGTAATTGGATTGAAGAATTCAACGTAATTGAAGAAATGTCATTTGGAGAGTTTTTTGTGTTTTGTTTTTTTGTTTGTTTGTTTTTTGGGCCACACCCAGCAGTGCTCAAAGGTTACTCCTGACTCCTGTGCTCAGAAATCATTCCTGCCAGGCTCAAGGAACCATATGGGATGCTGAGGATCAAACCCGGGTCTGTCCTGGGTCAGCCGCATGCAAGGCAAATGCCTTACTGCTGTACTATCTCTGGCCCCAATGTCATTTTGAACATACCTACAAATAGCCAAAATAAAATTTTAGCTCAAGGTAATATAGTAGTTCAAAATATTAATAAGTTAAAAAGAAGCCAGAAAAACTATGTCATAATTGAAAAGGACACCATGATACCAGTAGACATGATTGTTTCTAGACATTTATGTTATTTTTCTTACCATTGACAGTGTTTTGAATCCCGGCATCCCATATGGTCCCCCAAGCCTGCCAGGAGCAGATTCTGAGCACAGATCAAGGAGTAACACCTGAACCCTGCCAGGTGTGATCCCAAAATCCATACCAAACAAAAGTGATCCCTGGGTTCAGAGACAGAAGTAAGCACTGCACTGAACTCTGCTGTATCTCAGATGCCAGCACCCCTATCTGCCTCTCTTCTGTGCTGTGCTGCATGTTCAGCCTGATTTCATCCTGTGTGTGGCTCATCTTCGCGGCCATGCACATCATTTAGCCAATAAATACAACCACAACATGGAGAAAAACCCACAATACAAGTGTGACAATGGGGAAACAACACAGGCCAGCGCCAGACACAGATAATGATGATGGCAACTCTGATAACTTGAACATGACCAACCAACTAGTCAGTCTCTCAGATAAAGAGTTTAGAATCGCAATATGGAAGATGTTCAAAGAACTCAAAGAAAGTATAGAAGAGAACACTAATAAGAATCAAGAGAATATGAAGATAGAAATCAGAAAACTCCAAACTGGGGGCCTGGAGAGATAGCACAGCAGCGTTTGCCATGCAAGCAGCCGATCCAGGACCAAAGGTGGTTGGTTCGAATCCCGGTGTCCCATATGGTCCCCCGTGCCTGCCAGGAGCTATTTCTGAGCAGACAGCCAGGAGTAACCCCTGAGTAATGCCGAGTGTGCCCCCCCCCCCAAAAAAAAAAAAAAAAAAGAAAAGAAAACTCCAAACTGAAATTTCAGGTCAAATAACAGTTCTGAAAAACTCAGTAGATAAAATGAAGAAAAACATGGTTGAGCTTTCTCACAGGTTAACAGCAGCTGAGGATAGAATTAGTACACTGGAAGATGAGATAAATAACAATTCCATACAGCAGAAGAAATTGGAAAAAAGCCTCAAAGTAAATGATCAAACAATGGAAAAATTAGTCAAAGAATGGGAACAGATGAAAATAGAAGTCTATGATAAGATCAACAGAAACAACTTAAGAATCATTGGAGTCCCAGAAACCCAGGAAGAAAATCTCCAGGAAGAATCAACGGTCAAGAACATCATTAAACAGAAACTACCAGAGCTAAAGAATACATGCGATCAAATCCTGCATGCCCGAAGAGTACCAACTAAAAGAGACCCCAGAAAAAACACCCCAAGACACATCCTAGTCACAATAACGAATCCCACAGATAGAGAATTCTGAAAGCAGCAAGATCAAAAAAAGAAATTACATTCAAGAGAACATCCTTGAGATTTACTGCAGACCTGTCACCAGAAACACTCAAGGCCAGAAGGCAGTGGTGGGACATAGTGACAAAACTCAATGAAATAAATGCTTCGCCTAGAATACTGCACACAGCAAAACTCACTTTCAGGTTTGAAGGAACAATACATGGTTTCACAGACAAACAACAGGTCAGAAACTTTACAGACTCAAAACCATTCTTAAAAGAAAAACTGAATGGCCTATTTTAAGACAAGACTGACCAACAGACACACCAAACTTCGATATAAAGATGGCACTAACTCCCAGGACAATTCTTTTTCTCAATGTCAATGGACTAAATGCACCAGTTAAGAGACACAGAGTGGCTAAATGGATCAAAAAACTCAATCCAATCTTCTGCTGCCTACAAGACCAATATTGCTGATGAATACAGATGCAAATATCCTCAACAAAATCCTGGCAAAAAGGATTCAATGCCTCATTAAGAAGATCATCCACTACAATCAAGTAGGTTTCATCCCAGGAATGCAAGGCTGGTTTAACATCCATAAATCTATCAACATAATACACAACATCAACAACAAGAAAAATAAAAATCACATGATCATATCAATAGATGCAGAGAAAGCATTTGATAAGGTCCAACACCCATTCTTGATCAAAACTCTCAGCAAGATGGGAATGGAAGGAACCTTTCTCAATATAGTTAAGGCCATCTACCACAAGCCAGAGGCAAATATTGTCCTCAATGGAGAAAAACTGAAAGCCTTTCCTCTAAATTCTGGCACAAGACAAGGCTGTCCTCTCTCACCACTCCTATTCAACATAGCACTGGAAGTATTCGCTATAGCCATTAGGCAAGAAAAAGATATCAAGGGTATCCAGATAGGAAAGGAAGAAGTCAAGCTCTCATTGTTTGCAGATGACATGATACTCTACTTAGAAAACCCTAAAGTCTCTACAGAAAAGCTTCTAGAAACAATAGACTCATATAGCAAGGTGGCAGGCTACAAAATTAACACACAAAAATCAATGGCCTTTCTATACTATACACCAATAGTAATAAGGAAGAAATGGACATTAAGAAAACAACCCCAGGGGCCGGGCGGTGGCGCAAGAGGTAAGGTGCCTGCCTTGCCTGCGCTGGCCTTGGACGGACCGCGGTTCGATCCCCCGGCGTCCCATATGGTCCCCCAAGCCAGGAGCAACTTCTGAGCGCATAGCCAGGAGTAACCCCTGAGCGTTACCAGGTGTGGCCCAAAAACCAAAAAAAAAAAAAAAAATGTTAAAAAAAAAAAAAAGAAAAGAAAACAACCCCATTCACAATAGTGCCACACAAACTCAAATATCTTGGAATCAACTTCACTAAAAATGTGAAGGACCTATACAAAGAAAACTATAAAACTCTGCTCCAAGAAATAAGAGAGGACACACGGAAATGGAAACACATACCCTGCTCATGGATTGGCAGGATTAACATCATTAAAATGGCAATACTCCCCAAAGCATTGTACAGTATTAATGTGATCCTTCTAAAGATACCCATGACATTCTTCAAAGAAGTGGATCAGGCACTTTTGAAATTCATTTGGAACAATAAACACCCTAGAATAGCTAAAGCAATCATTGGGGAAAAGAATATGGGAGGAATTACTTTCCCCAACTTTAAACTGTACTATAAAGCAACAGTTATCAAAACAGCATGATATTGGAATAAAGACAGGCCCTCAGATCAGTGGAATAGGCTTGAATACTCAGAAAATGTTCCCCAGACATACAATCACCTAATTTTTGATAAAGGAGCAAGAAATCCTAAATGGAGCAAAGAAAGCCTCTTCAACAAGTGGTGTTGGCACAACTGGCTAGCCACTTGCAAAAAATTGAACTTAGACCCCCAGCTAACATCATGTATGAAGGTTAAATCCAAATGGATAAAAGACCTCAAAATCAGACCCAAAACCATAAGATATATAGAACAACACGTAGGTAAAACACTCCAGGACACTGAGACTAAAGGCATCTTCAAGCAGGAAACTGCACTCTCCAAGCAAGTGAAAGCAGAAATTAACAGATGGGAATATATTAAACTGAGAAGCTTCTGCACCTCAAAAGAAATAGCGCCCAGGATACAAGAGCCCCCCACTGAATGGGAGAAACTATTCATCCAATACCCATCAGACAAGGGACTAATCTCCAAAATATACAAGGCACTGACAGAAATTTACAAGAAAAAAAACATCTAATCCCATCATAAAATGGAGAGAAGAAATGAACACTTTGACAAAGAAGAAATACATATGGCCAAAAGACACATGAAAAAATGCTCCACATCACTAATCATCAGGGAGATGCAAATCAAAACAACTATGAGGTACCACCTCACACCCCAGAGATTGGCACACATCACAAAGAATGAGAACAAGCAGTGTTGGCGGGGATGTAGAGAAAGGAACTCTTATCCACTGCTGGTGGGAATGCCATCTAGTTTAACCTTTATGGAAAGCAATATAGAGATTCCTCCAAAAACTGGAAATCGAGCTCCCATACAACCCAGCTATACCACTCCTAGGAATATACCCTAGGAACACAAAAATACAATACAAAAATCCCTTCCTTATACCTATATTCATTGCAGCACTATTTACCACAGCAAGACTCTGGAAACAGCCAAGATGCCCTTCAACAGATGAATGGCTAAAGAAACTGTGGTATATATACACAATGGAATATTATGCAGCTGTCAGGAGAGATGAAGTCATGAAATTTTCCTATACATGGATGTACATGGAATCTATTATGCTGAGTGAAATAAATCAGAAAGAAAGAAAGACACAGAACGGTCTCACTCATCTATGGGTTTTAAGAAAAATGAAAGACATTCTTGCAATAATAATTTTCAGACATAAAAGAGAAAAGAGCTGGAAGTTACAGCTCACCTCATGAAGCTCACCACAAACAGAGGGGTGAGTTTAGTTAGAGAAATAACTACTTTTTTTTTTTTTTTGATTTTTGGGCCACACCCGGCAGTGCTCAGGGTTTCCTCCTGGTTGCCTGCTTAGAAATAGCTCCTGGCAGACACGGGGGACCATATGGGACACCGGGATTCGAACCAACCACCTTTGGTCCTGGATCGACTGCTTGCAAGGCAAACGCCGCTGTGCTATCTCTCCGGGCCCAGAAATAACTACTTTTTGAACTATCCTAATAATGAGAATGTACAAGGGAAATAGAAAGCCTGTCTAGAGTACAGGCGGGGGTTGTGTGGGGAGGAGGGAGATTTGGGACATTGATGATGGGAATGTTGCACTGGTGATGGGTGGTGTTCTCTACATGACTGAAACCCAAACACAATCATGTATGTAATAAAGCTGGTTAAATTAAAAAAAAAAAAAAAACTTCACATATTGGGTCCAGTACAAATGCTTCTGCAAAATTTCAAAAAAAAAAAAAAGTATTAAGCACTGCTGGGTGTGGCTCCTAAACATGATTACATCATCATCATCATCATCATCATCATCATCATCATCATCATCATCATCATATTTTAGATCTGAGAAATAGTACAGAGAAAGACTTGCATGCAGCTGACCTGGGCTTGAATCTCCAGTACCACATATGGTCTCTAAGAATCTCCAAGGGTCACTCTTGAGCACAGAGCAGGAATAGACCATGAATCAAAAACATAAAAATGGGGCCGGAGAGATAGCATGGAGGTAAGGTGTTTACCTTTCATGCAGAAGGTCATCGGTTCGAATCCCGGCGTCCCATATGGTCCCCCGTGCCTGCCAGGAGCAATTTCTGAGCACGGAGCCAGGAAAAACCCCTGAGCACTGCCGGGTGTGACCCAAAAACCACAAAAAAAAAAAAAAAAAAAAAATGATGATAATAGGGGCCGGAGAGATAGCATGGAGGTAAGGCGTTTGCCTTTCATGCAGGAGGTCATCGGTTCGAATCCCGGCGCCCCATATGGTCCCCTGTGCCTGCCAGGAGCAATTTCTGAGCCTGGAATAATAATATTTTGGAAAATAATTATTTTCCCAAAATAAAAAAATAAAGCCTGGAGCTGAGCAATAGCACAGAGGTAGGGATTTGACTTACATACGGCCGACCCAGGACAGACCCGGTTTGATTCTGGCATCCCATATAGTCCTCTGAGCCTGCCAGTAGTGATTTCTGAGCACAGAGCCAGGAGTAACCCCTGAGCAAAGCTGAGTGTGGCCCCCCAAAAAATTATCAGCATATGCTGAGGATGATTATTATGGGGATAGTAAAACAATATCATTTTATTCCCAGAAATTTTTATGAAATCAGTAATATTCATTGCTTTCTGAGAGGGGCAGACTCAGTCTAGAATAGAAGATGCAGTCTCAGTTTTACTCTTTAGGGGCCAGTGAGGTGGCGCTAGAGGTAAGGTGTCTGCTTGCAAGTGCTAGCCAAGAAAAGACTGCCGTTTGATCCTCCGGCGTCCCATAAGGTCCCCCCAAGCCAGGGGCGATTTCTGAGCGCTTAGCCAGGAGTAACCCCTGAGCATCAAATAGGTGTGGCCCAAAAAAACAACAAAATTTTTTTTACTCTTTAAATCACTTTTTAACACGTGAATGATCATTTTCCAAGGGTTTGGTATCACATCTAAGGGCATACTTCTGACAACATATTAGTAGTAAGGTAATAATACAGAGACAGAACTCACAGTAATCATGATTGAATGGCTTGGATACATGTGGTTACAGGACCACAGAAGTTTTTGTGCCCTTACCAGTCAACAGCTCCTTACTGAGGCCAGAGAGATAATAGAGAGGTAAGGTGTTTACCTTGCCTAAATTTGACTGGGGTCAATCCCTGGCACCAGCAGCTTCATAAAAAGTGATCCCTGAGCACAGCCAATTGTGACCCCAAACAAACAGCAATTGAATGTCCCTTTCAAGTCTTCCAAGGATGTATAGTCCTGAACTCTTTCATCAGCGATCATGTTTGTCTGGTTTTGAACCTCACCTAGATAGAATCAGGCAGTATGTTTCCTTCTTGTTTGATTTATTTCAGTTTGCATTTGCGCTTGGCTTAGCCATGTTGTTAGCAGTGTTGATAGTCCTCTTAGAAAGCAGTATGACATCTCATTTTATAAATAAAATAGGCATTATTTGCCCTTCTACCATTGATTGACATATGAGCTGTATTCAGTTTGGAATTATTACAAAGATAAATGTCCTTGTTTGTTTGTTTTTTGTTTGTTTTTTGTTTTGTTTTGTTTTTTTTTAATGTCCTTGTTTTTAAAAGAGAAAACAAGAAATGAGACTGAAGAAATAAAGTTCATTTTCGTTTCATTGGGAGCATCTGCCAGGGAAGTCAGACTACTATAAGAGATTAAGAATATGGGACTGATTTCACATTTATAGGATTTAAAAATTAAAGATTCATAGGAGTTGAGCAAGTCAGGATTTTGTTGCTTTTTATTGTTTATTTATTTGTCTGTTTTGTTATTTTAGTGCCATAGCCAGCAGTGCTCTGACTCTGTTCAGGGACCACTCCTGGTCGGCTAAGGTTTCCTTCTTTATGTGGTACCAGAAATCTATCCTTGATCAGTTGCGTGCAAGGCAAAGTGCTTTACCCACTATACTATCTCTCCAATTTTTAAATTTGTTTTAATTTATGTTCCTTTCTCAAATTTTACTTTTATTTTTCATATCATTTATGCTCTACTAATTTTGATACTTAAATCCTAGGAAATCAAACTATTTTTAGTGTGTTTGCTGACTTCTGTTCATGATTAATTTTTTTGGTTTTTGTTTGTTTGTTTGTTTTTTGTAGTGTCAGGTGCTCAGGGAATAATGTTTGATGGGAGCCTCTGTTCAGTCTCCCTAGAGCTTGGGGGAAACCCTAAGAGCTGAAAGTGGAGTGGTCCCAATAATTTCCACATTGTATTTGCAGTTGTCCTGCCCCCATGCCAGGACATGTTTACAAACTATGATCATTATCATATCAATTCTGAGTTTATAGTTTTCCCTGATAGCACCAGTAACACAAATTTACATTCCCACCATCCTGGGTTATAAATTTTGATGTGAGCAACACAGATAAGCACTACTCCGAGAGGTCAAATTAGGATTCTCTATTAAGAGCCAGCCACTGATAGTGGACTAATATGCCAAAGAAGTTACAGTCCAAGAATATGATCAGGGATGAGTTAAAAAAGGTCAAAATCACATCCTAGTCAGACACAACGCATACAATAGTTGAGGGGCTGCAGAAGCTATCATCAGCAAAGCAAGTTACAGAAGAAAATAAGAGGGGCCGGGCGGTGGCGCTAGCGGTAAGGTGCCTGCCTTGCCTGCGCTATCCTAGGACGGACCTCGGTTCGATCCCCGGAGTCCCATATGGTCCCCCAAGCCAGGAGCGACTTCTGAGCGCATAGCCAGGAGTAACCCCTGAGCGTCACCGGGTGTGGCCCAAAAAAAAAAAAAAAAAAAAAAAAAAAAAAAAAGAAAATAAGCTAGTTAATGGTTAAACTGGCTTTACAGTGACAGAAAACAAATTGTTTGAGATTATGAAGAACAATCATAATGGGGGACGTTATTCCGGGAGCTGAACAATTTGTTAAAGGGCTGTACTTGTGAAAGGATTACACCTGACCCTTGGAACAATAAACAGGAATTCCAGTCCTCCTGGCAAGCTAGGAAAGGAATAAAAATGAAGTCCCTTATGTCAAGAGTCCCAGCTCAAAATAGTTTTCACTATCCAGAATAGCAATGAGTCAGTGGCTTTCATTGTAGTTTTAAGTGGTCAATAGAGTAGCCCCTACTGTCTCTGAGTTACAGTCTTTAGGAGGCTCAACATTATCATATATTTTTCTCTTGGGAAATTGGAGAGCTCTTAAAGATGAACCAAAAAAATAGTTCACAATCTAAAAGAAAAGTGACATAGGATATGAGTAAGCAAGTCACACCAAAAATAAAAAAAGGCAAAGAGAAAAAAATACAGAAATTCATATCCAAACTTAATATTAAGATATCACTTTTCACTACATTCTAGAGAACAATAACCTATATTAATGTATTACTGGTGGCATTTGGAAAATGGTACTTGAATAAGGTCAGGATTCAGGTAAAGAGAAATTATTCTAGATGTGTTGATGACAAAGGTATTTTATAGCATGAATTATTGAAAGAACCAGAGGAACGAGAAAAAAGAGAGCTCAAAGGGTTGGAACAAATGTTTTACATGTAGGAGGCCTGAGTTCCAGTCAAGCACTACTTATTCATTCAATATCCAGAGTCTTAAAATGTACTTCTGGGGCAACCCCAGGCAGTAAGCCAGAGGTAACCCTTGTGCACTGCTGAGTGTGACTGCACACCAAAATAGATGAATGAATAAAAGAGTCCAAGAGATAGCACAGGGTACTTGTCTTGTATGTGCCCAACCTGGGTTCCATCTCCAGCATGTCAAATGGTTCCCACAGCTCCAATAGGAGTTATCCTTGAGCACAGAGTCAAGAAAAAGCCATGAGGGGAGGTAGAGAAGGAAAAAAAGAAAAAGAAAAAGTCATGAGCAAAGCTGAGGGTGGTGTCCACCCAAATATAAAAAAGTAGAACAAGGACCAGAGACATAGTTCAACAGGACTATAAATGTAAAGTTTGTGCTTTACATTTCAGATTCCTGAGTTTGATCTGTAACACTTTATAGTCCTCTGAGCACAACCAGAAGTGACTCCAAGCACAGAGCTGCGCGTAGCCTCAGAGCACAGCCATGTGTGACTTCATATCAAAACAAACAAAAAACCTAATAGAGGGAAAAAGCAATAAATATAGGAAATATGAGGAAAGTAAGCTGAAAGAAAGGGATAACATAGAAGGAATCCCAAAGCATCCACTGTTTTCAGTCTGATTCACTCTAAGTCACCAGCTACCATTTCAAAATTTATCATTTAAATAATTTGTATCTGATAGTTAAAAGGCACATGAAAAAGTATTCCACATCATTAATGATTTTTTGTGTGTGTGGTTTTTGGGTCACACCAGCAGTGCTCAGGGGTTACTCCTGGCTCCATGCTCAGAAATTGCTCCTGGCAGGCACGAGGGACTATATGGGACGCCAGGATTCGAACCGATGACCTTCTGCATGAAAGGCAAACACCTTACCTCCATGCTATCTCTCCAGCCCCATCATTAATGATTAATAAGATACAAATCAAAACAAGATAGCATTTTGTGCCACAGAGATTGGCACACATTCAAAAGAACAAGAACAACCAGTCCTGGTGTGGATGCTGGGATAAAGGGACCCTCATTTGCTGCTGGTGGGAATGTTGACTGGTCCAGACTTTTAGAAAACAATACTGTCCCTATTCTCAAAAAAAAAAACAAACTAGAAATTGAGTTTCCAATACCATTCTAGGGGCCCAAAAACACAATGTAGAAAAGTCCACTGCATTCCTCTATTCATTGCAACACTATTCACAATAGCCTGAATCTGGAAACAACTTAGGTACCCAACAACAGATGAGCGGCTAAAAAAAACAGTGGTATATATACACAATGGAATACTATGCAGCTGTTGAAAAAATGAAGTCATAAAATTTACTTATACATGGATAAATATTGAGAGTATTTTGCTGAACAAAATGGGTTAGAAAGAAATGGATAGACATAAAATGATTGAATCATTTGTGGGACAAAAACGAGGGTGTTAGATATCACAACCAGTAGGGTGTTTGCCTTGCATGTGACAGACCCAGGTTTCATCCTCAGCATCCCATATGATCTCCCTACCCTGGTAGGAGTGATTTCTGAATATAGAACCAGGAGTAAACCCTGAGCACCACCAGGTATGGCCCCAAAACAAAACAATACAAATATATATATATATATATATATATATATATATATATATATATATATACGGTATTAATATATAGAGGCAATAGAGACTAGGGTCAGGAAGACCAAACCATGGTAGGAAGCTTGCCATAAACAGCAGAGGAGTGCAGTTAGGACAGAAAGAGCTCACTATAATAACAATAGTTGGAAATGATCACTCTGGACAAAAACTGGGTGTGAAAGGAGATGCATGATACCCTTGAGTAACAATATTGCAACCACAGTGTCTAAAAGGGGAAAAAGGAGAGATAGATAGAGACAAACAAAGGGACAGAGAAGAGCTATAGAGGCAGGCAGGGAAGGGCAAGAAGAAAACTGGGGACATGGATGGCAGGAAATGTACACTGGTGAACGGAGGAGTGGTGAACATTGTATGATTGAAATTCAACCATGATTAACTTTATAACTTCATGTTTCACAGTGATTCAATGAAAAAAATTATTTTAAAAATAAGTAAATGGAGGGGCCGGAGAGATAGCATGGAGGTAAGGCATTTGTCTTTCATGCAGGAGGTCATCAGTTCGAATCCCGGCGCCCCATATGGTCCCTGGTGCCTGCCAGGAGCAATTTCTGAACCTGGAGCTGAAAAGGAATAAAACCCATGCCAGGTTTTACTTAGGAAAGGACCACATGTTCACGAGCTTGCGTCTAGTGAAAAGGAAGTTCCGCATTCACCCCTACCTCACCAATAATTTGTGTATTGTGGCAGAAGTCCCGCCTTCACTCCCACCTCACCCAATGATCCGCATTATCGTGGCGGAAGCCCTACCTCACCAATGATTTGTGTTATTGTGGCGGAAGTCCCGCCTTTACCCCTACCTCACCAATGATTCCTGTTATCATAGTGGAAGCCCAGCCCTCAAGGAAGTGGCATCATTCTACTTCCTTCCCCTCCCATTTCCCATCTTATATAAGGGGGAACCAGCGGAAGCACGCGGTCTCTCTGGCTTTGCTCTGTTGGGAGGAGGCTATAGACCCTGGTATACCAGAATAAAAGAATCCACCTGAGCGTTTGCTTGAGTTGTTCTCCCTTCAGTTCTCCGCGACGGAGCAGAATTTGGAATCCTCGAACCGTACAGAGCCAGGAATAACCCCTGAGCACTGCCGGGTGTGACCCAAAAACCCCCCCCACACACACACAAAATAAAAATAAATAAATAAATAAATAAATAAATGGAGAGCCCGGGAGAGATATCATGGAGTTAGGGTGTTTGCCTTGCATGCAGAAGGATGGTGGTTCAAATCCCGGCACCCCATATGGTCCCCCGAGCCTACCAGGAGTGATTTCTGAGCGTAGGGCCAGGAGTAACCCCTGAGCGCTGCCTGCCAGATGTGACCTAAAATCAAAATAATAAATAAACAAATAAATAGGGCCAAATAAAATAAATAGCACAGCATATAGAACATTTGCCTTACATGCAATTGACTCAGTTTTGTTCCCTGGCATCCCATATGTTCCCTGGCGCCTGCCAGCAGTGATTTCTGAGTACAGAGCCAGGAGTAATATCTGCGCACTTGCTGAGTGTGGCTCCAAACCCAAAAACAAACAAATAAGTAACCTGTATCCAAACACTGATCTGTAAAATATACCATCGTTTAAGCCAAACAGGGCATTGAGATTGATATAAATAAGAACAAATACTGAGCTAAACTTTTTGTTGTTTTTATGTTCTGAATGTTATACAGATAGAATTATTTCTGTTGCAGAAAGAAATTTTGGTAAAAGTTGCCAAATATTCATATTCACCGAGGTAGAATTTACCAAAACAAAAAAAAAATTTTTTTTTTGTTTCTTTTGTTTTTGGTCACACCCGGCTGCGCTCAAGGGTTACTCTTGGCTCTATGCTCAGAAATCACTCCTGGCAGGCTCAGGGGACCATATGGGATATCAGGATTCGAACCACCGACCTTCAACATGCAAGGCAAATGCTGTACCTCCATGCTATCTCTCTGGCCCCTAAAAGAAAATTTTTAAAGAGATTTGAATATATATATATATTAGTATTGTAATAAAAAAGTAATAAAAGAAAGAATTCTGAGGATTTTTTTCCTCTGGATTTTGATATTTGAGAAGGAGGAGGCTATACCCTGCTGTGCTAAGGGCTCTGTGCTCAGAAATTACTCTTGATGGTGCTCAAGGAACCATATAGGATGCTGAAGATTGAATCCAGGTAGACTATTATGCAAAGCAAACACACTATCCAGTGTACTATCACACTGCTCTAGAAATTTAAAGGTTTGGGTTTTTTTGTTTTGTTTTGTTTTGTTTTGGGTCACACCCCGCTGCGCTCAGGGGTCACTCCTGGTTCTACACTCAGAAATCGCTCCTGGCAGGTTTGGGAGACTATATGGGATGCCGGGATTCGAACCACCGTTCTTCTGTATGCAAGGTGAAGGAACGCCTGCCTTACCTTCATGCTAGCTCTCCAGCCTCTAGAAATGTAAAGGTTTAAATGTGTGGTTGCACTTCATTTGATGCTGTTAAAATAATATTACTTATTATTCCATTTTATCTATGAGGAATCTAAAATATATAATGGGAGGTACACACAGAAATAAATAATGGCCAAAGGAAAGAAAAGTGCAGGGGTTAGTCAAGGCACTTGCCTAGGATGCAACATTCATATGGTCCTTAACACCTCTAGGGACCTGAACACAGAACCTCTTATAAGCCCCTGATTACTACTGGGTGTAGACCAAATAAAAATAGCAATAATAAGAACAAGAACAATACCAACAATGACCAGGAGTCAAAACTGAGATAATTAGCTCCCAAACACGCTTGCAAAAGCTTGCCCAGTCCCTGAAGCAGTCAGACTCACATCCTGAGTCTCTCTTACTACAGCTGCTCTAAAGCAAGCCCTTTCCTTGCCCCTTGGGCAAATGCATTAGCAGTCTGTTAAACTGGTTTTCAGTAGACTTCCTTTGTTTAAGGATGCTTCTGTTTTAGAACTGGCTTTCTCACTAGGACACCCAGGAACATTTCAAAGTCACAGTAAGCAATAGCAAATTATGATTTCCTTAACAAATTTCTCACCTAGTCAAAAAATAATTTTGGGTGTTGCCCATGTCTGTTACTGTTTACATCCTGGCCTTGAGCAGTAAGTCGTGGAGGAAAACATCAAAGTTTCAGAGTTTCATGGGTGACAATCACCTCTGATCTGCACTTCAAAGACAGCTAAACAAAAAAGACTTTCCCTGGAACACCTTCCAGATTAATGTCAATCAAGCTTTTTCTTTAACTTGTCTATGCAAGTATGTGCATTATTCATGGAGCCTGTTAAGCAATCATAAATCTCCTCTAAACCTGCATTAATAAAATATTTTCAGGATTCACAATATTTCCTGATAAGAATTTTAGTAAATGGGCCCTTTTGATCCCTTAATCCTAATTCTGTAGCGCTGATGTTTCTTTTAGTATGGGAGGGTTGAGGACACTCCCATTGGGCTCAGGGTTTACTACTATCTCTGCTCAGAGATTACTCCTGGTGGGGCTATATGCAAGACAAACATCTTATGTCCTGTTCTATCACTCCAGTCTATTTAACATTGATTTTTTAAAAGCTGCCAGCAAGTGGTGCTACAGTAGTGTCAACAGTTCTCTGTGTTGGTCCTCAGTTCTTCATTATTTTCAAGAATGAAAATATCTGGGGCTGGAGTGGTAGTACAGTAGGTCCAGAGCTTGCCTGCTTGTCTTGAATGGTACTAACCTGAGTTCAATCCCAAACACCCCATATAGTCCTCTAAACCCACAGGAGTGACCCCTGAGCCAGGAGTAAGCCCTGAGCACTGCCAGATGTGGCCCCAAAACTAAAACTATCGGGGCCGGGCGGTGGCGCTGGAGGTAAGGTGCCTGCCTTGCCTGCGCTAGCCTAGGACGGACCGCGGTTCGATCCCCCGGCGTCCCATATGGTTCCCCCAAGAAGCCAGGAGCAACTTCTGAGCGCATAGCCAGGAGTAACCCTTGAGCGTCACAGGGTGTGGCCCAAAAACCAAAAAAAAAAAAAAAAAAAAAACTAAAACTATCAAGTAATAACGATAATTAGAGTTAAAAAATCAAAAGTATATAGCCAGGAAGAAAAGACAGAAGAAAACAAATCAGTTGTCAGTATCCATGGCAACTGATTCTATTTTGTCATGAAACAGAGGTGTTCAATATAAACCTGCTAAAAGATTAAGCTCAAGAAAGGAATGTAAACAGCAACAGATATAGAATAAATGGCAAACATGTCTGTTGGTAGAGGCCTTTGGATTGGTCCTCATATTGCCTTGTAATTAGATGTCTCTCAATTGGTTCTTTTGGTTTAACATCTTGTTTAAAAGATGTTTCCCCAGGGCCCAGAGAGATAACATGGAGGTAGGTTGTTTGCCTTGCATGCAGAAGGACAGTGGTTTGAATCCCGGCATCCCGTATGGTCCCCTGAGCCTACCAGGAGAGATTTCGGAGCTTAGAGCCAGGAGTAACCCCTGAGCGCTGCCTGGTGTGACCCCAAAACAAAAACAAAAACAAAACAAAAAGATGTTTCCCCATTGCCTCCTTCTCTGACTTTTCTCCCTCCGCTTGGGAGTGGGCTTTGTTCATCCCAATAAAGGCTACTCAGGTGGCCTGGAGGAGGAGCTGCCATCTAGGTTCATGGTTCCAAGTGGTGGAGCGACTGGCTTGTGGGTGAACAGTTTGAGGTGTGAGTTTCTGGCCTGCTATACCTTCTGTGTGTAGATTATTTCCTGCATCGGAATTGCTGCTGGACCTGCGTCTCTTGTCCTACTCAGACAGCGGGCATAGGAATTCCTTCCCCTCTGTCTCTGTGGGGATTATGAAACGCACAACCCACCATTCAACACATGTCCATTTATTTTTAAAATAATATCCTATTTAAGCAACATGGTTACAAACATAATTGTAGTTGAGGTTCAATCAGAAAAAGTACAGCCCCCTTTCACTAGTGCAACCTTCCTGCCACCAATGCTACTCATTTCCCTCCTGCCACCAAGGCCACCCATTTCCCTCCTCCTCTAACACCTGCATTCTATTTCTCTCATGCACTACCATTGTCATATAAATATATACATATAAATAATGTAGTTATTTCTCTAACTACACTCACCACTCTTTGTAGGAAGCTTCATATCTTGGACTGGTCCTTCCAGCCCTCATCTAATTTGTCAAAATTACCATACTGACTCTTATTTTCCTTAAATCCCACAGATAAGTGAGACTATTCTGTGTCTATCTCTCTCCCTCTGACTTCACTTCACTCAGTATAATAGTCTCCATGTCCATCCATGTATAGGAAAATTTCATGACTTCATCTCTCCTGACAGTTGCATTGTATTCCATTGTGTATATGCACCGTAGTTTCTTTTTTTTTTTTTTTTTTTGGTTTTTTGGTCACACCCGGCAGTGCTCAGGGGTTATTCCTGGCTCCAGGCTCAGAAATTGGTCCTGGCAGGCACGTGGGACCATATGGGACGCCGGGATTCGAACCGATGACCTCCTGCATGAAAGGCAAACTCCCTACCTCCATGCTATCTCTCCGGCCCCGCACCGTAGTTTCTTTAGACACTCATCTGTTGTTGGGCATCTGGGTTGTTTCGAGGTTCTGGCTATTGTAAATAGAGTTGTAATGAACATAGGTGTGCAGAGGGCATTTTTGTATTGTGTTTTTGTGTTCCTAGGGTCTATTCCTAGTAGTAGTATTGCTGGATCATATGATGGTATCTCGTTGTTTTGATTTGCATCTCCCAATGATTAGTAAGGTGGAGCATTTTTTCATGTTCCTTCTGGCCATCTGTATTTCTTCTTTGAGGAAGTGTCTGTTCATTTTCTCTGTTAAGAGTCCAAGTTGAGGGCCCGGAGAGATAGCACAGCGGCATTTGCCTTGCAAGCAGCCGATCCAGGACCAAAGGTGGTTGGTTCGAATCCCGGTGTCCCATATGGTCCCCCGTGCCTGCCAGGAGCTATTTCTGAGCAGACAGCCAGGAGTAATCCCTGAGCACCGCCGGGTATAACCCAGAAAACCAAAAAAAAAGAGTCCAAGTTGACCACCTGAGTGGGCACTGAGAGTCAGAGACCACCTCCCATAATGCAAGATGCAAAGGGGAGTTTATTTGACTAGTCGAAGTCCAAGTCTCATCCAACCAAGGGAGTCTGACAAGGACCATGAATTAAATCTTCAAGCAGTATATATATAGAGAGAGCTTTACAGGCTTCACCAATTTAATCTTTTCAATACAATTGATACAATAATGCAAGCATTTCATCCACTTGAACAGAAATAACATAAAAAAATCACATCATGCTTAGGGTGGATGTCCCAATGTATTGCTGTCTCAACTTGTCTAGTGGAACATTTAGACCTACCTAGTTCCTCTATTTCAGCTAAATAGGGAGGATCCTGCTCTTTACAGGGTACATTTTGTGATTTTATCTTTGGGTTACACCCTCTGACTATGGGGAAGTTATAGAGTTAAAAAACATTTTACAGTGACTTTACTGGGGGTTATGACCACCTTGTTCCTAGGCCCAGGGAGCTTTGGTTCTTACATTTCTACCCATTTTCTGATAGGGTTAGATGTTTTTTTTCTTGTTAAGTTCTGTCAGTATCTTGTATATTTTAGATATTAGCCCCTTATCTGATAGGTATTGGTGAATAGTATCTCCCATTCTGTGGATGGCCTTTGTATCCTAGTCACTGTTTCCTTTGAGGTACAGAAGCTTGTCAGTATAATGTAGTCCCATTTGTTTATCTCTGCTTCCATTTGTTTGAACAGTGGTGTTTCCTCCTTAAAGATACCTTTAATCTCAATATCATGGAGTGTTTTATCTACATATTCTTCTATATACATAGTGGTTCCAGGTCTGATATCAAGGTTTTTAATCCATTTGGATTTGACCGTTGTACATGGTGTTAGATGATTGTCTGAGTTCACTTTTTTCCATGTGCCTGATCAGTTGTTCAACACCACTTGTTGAAGTGGCTTTCTTTATCAAAGATCTTTATCAAAGATCAATTGATTGTATGTCTAGGGTACATTCTCTGAATACTCAAGTTTATTCCATTGACCTGAGGGTCTATCTTTATTCCAATACCATGATATTTTAATTACTAGTGTTCTGTAATACAGTTTAGGTTGGGGAAAGTGATGCCTCCCATCTTCTTTTTCCTAAGGGTTGTTTTAGCTATTTGTGGGCGTTTATTGTTTCAAATAAATTTCAGAAATATTGATCCACTTCTTTGAAAAATTTCATGGGTATCCTTAAGGGGATTGCACTAAAGCTGTACAATGCTTTGGTGAGTTTTGCCATTTTAATTATGTTAAAACTTCCAATCCATGAACAGGGTATGTGTCTTCATTTCCTGTGTTCTCTTTTCTTTCTTTCTTTCTTTTTTTTTTTTTTTTTTTTTTTTTTTTTTGGTTTTTGGGCCACACCCGGCGCTGCTCAGGGGTTACTTCTGGTTGTCTGCTCAGAAATAGCTCCTGGCAGGCACGGGGGACCATATGGGACACCGGGATTCGAACCAACCATCTTTGGTTCTGGATAGGCTGCTTGCAAGGCAAACACCGCTGTGCTATCTCTCCGGGCCCTCTTTTATTTCTTAAAGCAGTGTTTTGTAGTTTTCTTTGTATAGGTCCTTTACCTCTTTAGTTAAGTTGACTCCAAGGTATTTGAGTTTCTGTGGCACTATTGAGAATAAGTTGGTGTTGAGGTCTCCCACTATTATTGTATTGCTTTTGATGTCTTCTTTCAGATTTGACAACAATTATATTAAATATTTTGCTGGTCCTTCATAGGGTGCGTATATGTTTAGAAGTGAGATTTCTTCCTGTTGTACATATCCCTTGATTATTATAAAATATCCATCTTTGACCCATCTTTTTTTCTAAGTCTAAAGTTTGTGTCATCTGATATTAATATGGCCACTCCAGCTTTTTTTTTTCGGGGGGGGGGCCACACCCGTTTTGATGTTCAGGGGTTACTCCTGGCTAAGTGCTCAGAAATTGCCCCTGGCTTGGGGGGACCACATGGGATGCCAGGGGATTGAACCATGGTCCTTCCTTGGGCTAGCGCTTGCAAGGCAGACACCTTATTTCTAGCGCCATCTCTCCGGCCCCCACTCCAACTTTTTTTGTTTTTGTCTTTTTTTTTGTGTGTGTGTGTGTGTGTGGTTTTTGGGTCACACCCGGCAGTGTTCAGGGGTTATTTCTGGCTCCAGGCTCAGAAATTGCTCCTGGCAGGCACAGGGGACCATATGGGGTGCCGGGATTTGAACTGATGACCTCCTGCATGAAAGGCAAACGCCTTACCTCCATACTATCTCTCCGGCCCCCCACTCCAACTTTTTTAAGGGAGTTGTTTGCTTCAATGATTGTCCTCCAACCTTTGATTTTGAGTCTATGTTTGTTCTGACTATTCAGATGTGTTTCTTGTAGGCAGCAGAATGTTGGATTTAGCTTTTTGATCCTTTTTGCCACTCTGTGTCTCTTCACTAGAGAATTTAGCCCATTAATAGTGAGAGAGATAATAGACATGTCTATTTAAACTATAATTTGTTTCTTTTAGTTCATTTGATAAAGACAATATCCACACTGAAACCTCCTTTGGCAAACTTATGTTTCTCAGGTAATCTCTTAACTGCCCATTAAAGACAGATATTTATTTATTTATTCATTTATCCATTTATTTATTTATTTATTTTGGTTTTTGGGTCACACCCGGCAGTACTCAGGAGTCACTCCTGGCTCCACTCTCAGAAATCGCTCCTGGCAGGCACGGGGGACCATATGAGTGCCGAGATTCGAACCACCATCCTTCTGCATGAAAGGCAAATGCCTTACCTCCATGCTGTCTCTCCAGCTCCTAAAGACAGATTTTTAACAGAAATGCTTCCAGTGGTCCTCAAACTATGGCCCGCGGGCCACATATTGTATCTGTTTTGTTTCTCCATTGCAAAATAAGATATATGCAGTGTGCATAAAAATTCGTTCATGAGTTTTGTTTTTACTATAGTCAGAGCCTCCAATGGTCTGAAGGACGATGAACTGGCCCCCTCTTTAAAAAGTTTGAGGACCGCTGGTTAGACTTTTTATCAGTCAAAGGTCGATTGTGAGCCTCATCCCTGGGATTATTTTATACACACCTCATATACATCTCACTGTTACAAATCTGTTCAACGGGGCCGGGAAGGTGGTGCTAGAGGTAAGGCGTCTGCCTTGCAAGCGCTAGCGTAGGACAAACCACGGTTTGATCCCCTGGTGTCCCATATGGTCCCCCCAAGCCAGGAGTGATTTCTGAGCACATAGGCAGGAGTAACCCCTGAGCATCAAACGGGTGTGGCCCCCCCCCCAAAAAAAAAACAAAAAAACCAAATTTGGTCAACAAAACAGCTGAAACTTAAGAGAGAGAAGCCATTTTATTTATATATGTGGAAAAGGTCACTAAAGCCTCATTCACACACAGTTTATATATACATGTTTCAAAGAACAAGCAGTGATTAACATCTCAGGTGGAAAGTACAACCTGCTATAGACAATTATATATCCCATAGTTATAGATTTTTTTTTATATTCTATAGTTATAGATTTTTCCCAAAGTTATTTTCAGTCCCCTACATCCTACTATTAACAAGCCCTCAGGTCTCTGGGAAAAGTTTACTTCCCAGACTAAAAGGCCAGTATCAGGCTTTTGGGAGTACTTTAGTGTCCACTCAGACAGCTCAACTCCTAGAGTGATTTTTCTGCCTGGAGTTTATTCCTAATTAGTGCTTTTGCAGAGAAATTTTTCTATTTTGAATTTTCTGTTTTCCATCATACCATGATTGACTCAGACTGGACCATATAGGGTGACAGGGTTTCAAGCTAGATACAAGGCAAGCATCTTATCTTTTGTACTATCACTCTGGCCCAAGGTTTAGAATATTTTATGTATAATTCACTCTCTTCTCAGAGTTGGGTACATGTCTCTTGTTCACTTACCTCCCAGAATTAACATCTTTATAGGAAGCAGAAATTTCATAAATATGGGGCCAGAGAGATAGCATGGAGATAAGGCATTTGCCTTGCATGCAGAAGGACAGTGGTTCGAATCCCGGCATCCCATATGGTCCCCTGAGCCTGCCAGGAGCAATTTCTCTTTTTTTCTTCTTTTTTTTGTTTTTTTTGTTGTTGTTTTTTTTGGGTCACACCCGGCGGTGCTCAGGGGTTACTCCTGGCTGTCTGCTCAGAAATAGCTCCTGGCAGGCACGGAGGACCATATGGGACACCGGGATTTGCACCAACCACCTTTGGTCCTGGATCGGCTGCTTGCAAGGCAAACGCCGCTGTGCTATCTCTCTGGGCCCACAGGAGCAATTTCTGAGTGTAGAGCCAGGAGTAAACCCTGAGCGCCGCTGGGTGGGGCCCAAAAACCAAATAAATAAATAAATAAATAGTCCAGAGACACAACAGGACAATCCAGGACTGTACCAAGAGGATCCCTCTTTGGAGGCTTCCTCTATCAGTGACCAGAACACTTTGTTTTCAACAATCTAAATAATCTCAATAATCTAAGTCATCTCACTCCTAGTAAATTTACCCTTTTGTCTGAGCAAAACTGGGTTCATGCTCCTTCACTTCCTTCATATAAGTTGCTTATGTTGCCAACAGAGAGATGGGGTAATGTATACTGGGGTAAGCAATGGAGAACCTAAACCAAGCCAAAGGCAAGAAAGCCTTTGAGGAGACAAAACCTATGTGCCTATGGTCAAGCTATGGCTATTAAAAGTCAGGGGGTGGAGAGATAGTACAGCCTGGAAGGACAGATGGGCACATGCCAACCTCACATTTACAGACACTGACCGAGATGCCTGGCTGGTTAGGCGCTAAGCTATGCTTTAACTATGCCTTAATGCTCATATACATTGTTGGAGGTCAGGATGTAACCCCACCCCTCATTCCTCCTATGTAACTTTACCTGCTAATAGACCTCCCATTTCTGGGCGGGGTCTTTGGTAGATAACAAAAGACTTTGCTGAAAGGGCAAAGGGGATTGGGATTGAGGAGGAATTGGGAGGAGGTGGCTAAAAAGAAACAGCAGGAGGAGAGATGGCTGAAGGAAGCTAAGATGTAGGGCAAAATGAGGATAGCATGTGATTAAATAGGTTTATGATATAGGCCACATATGTTGGCCAGGGCTAAAAAAGATGTTATCTCCTGAAGAAGCCTGCCTGTGAGTGGATTTTCTCCTTTCCGCCACCCTGAACCGGTAGATCCGACAGCTGGTGGGAGTTGGAGACACTTGGTGCTGGGACGGCAGAGAAAGCCCCTCCATTGCATCACCATCCAGCTCCATCCAAAGGGCCTCTTTAATATTTTTATTCTACAAGGCTGACATGGAGAAATAGAACCTACCAACCTTCCCAGAAGAAAAGAGGCACCAAGGGGGCACAGAAACTCATACTGATAGATGCCTATGGTGCCCCCATAAACACTTACCTATGCCCTCTCTCCCTCATCCGGGCCTGGTGAACATGCCTTATCTGAATGTCCTTGATCCATCTGAATTATGTTACTTGTGTTATGCGAAATGTGTATCCTTTGCTGTTTTCTGAGGCTTTCTAAGTAATGTGCATGGTGTCAGTGACTATAAAAACTCTACAGACCCCAAGCTCGGGGCCTCACTTACATCCTGCTGGTCAGGAGTGGTTGGACCCCAGCACGCTGGCTTAATAAACCCCACTTTGTGATTTGCATTGCCTAGTGGTCTGTTTGTCTTATCACTGGGCTGACAGCATGAACCCAACAAGCCTATAATGTGAGATAAATTGTTGGAAATCCAGGAAAGTCAGTGAAATCTATGGGTGTAAGGGGGAGTGTGAGGAAAGTGGTAACGATTTATGGGCATAGAGAGATGCCCAGAATTCCAGAGGGAAATAGCCAAAGCAAAACAGTTCTGTGCAAAACACTTCATTCTTCAAAGCCACAACAGCCTTAACTGCAATTTATCTGTGTAAGCGCACATGCTTGCTTCCATGTTTGATGACATAAAAACAATGGACCCTTTGTTGAAGGCCCAGAATTGACAGAGGTCCCTGAACTCTGGGTCAATTGGAATAAACTCCTTTCTCTTCCATCCACCTTGGGCTACAATCTCAATTCCATGAACTTTTCTCAAGATTAGGGCACTTGCTTTAGCTGGAACCAATTTGGGATGGATCCCCAATACCCCATATAGTCCTTTAAGCCCCACCAGGAGTGATCTCTAAGCAAAGAGTCAGGAGTAAGGCCTAGACACCAGTGGTTGTGTTCCCCCTCCAAAAAAGAGCACTAATGCTTACAAAATGGGTCAAGACCATACATATATCACGCTCATTAATCCTGCTGTTCAGTGAAAAATCCTAAAAGCATTGCCTTCCTTTGAAAATGAAAGAAAGGAACAGTTTCTTTTTGTTCTGGGCATAAGATAGCCTAGGAGAGAATTAGAAATAGAACCAGAAAAGGTTTGTGATTTTTTTTTTAAAATATAGAACAAGGAGTCCGCTCTTTAATATTGTGTCCCAGCAGAAACAGACCTATTTATTCTCTGAGTTTCTTTGAGTAGAATTAAGTAGTTCATTCTGACCAATTTCAAGTGAATACTGATGCTAATTCCTTTAGCATAGAATACCATAGAATACCTGGGTTTTGGAGCCACACTGCAGTGCTCAGGAATCACTTTTAATGGTGTGCGCTAGGGATCATATATGATGCCTGGGATTGAACCTGGGTTTGCTGCATGCACGGCAAATGTCTGACTGGCTACACTACCTCTCTAGCCCCTTGAAAACAGTTCTTTAAAGTAAAGCAGGTTGACAGAAACTGGCATACATCACAAAGAGCAAGAACAAGCAATGCTGGTGGGGATGTGAAGAGAAAAGAACTCTCATTCACTGCTGGTGGGAATGCTGTCTAGTCCAGACTTTATGGAAAACAATATGGAGATTCCTCAAAAGAAAACTGGAAATTGAGCTCCCATATAATCCAGCTATACCACTCCTAGGAATATACCCTAGGAACACAAAATACAATACAAAAATCCCTTCCTCGCACCTATATTCATTGCATAATTATTTACAATATCCAGACTCTGGAAACACCCAAGATGCCCTTCAACAGATGAATGGCTAAGGAAACTGTGGTACATATACACAATGGAATATTATGCAGCCGTCAGAAGCGATGGAGTCATGAAGTTTTCCTATATGTGGGTGTACATGGAATCTGTTATGTTGAGAGAAATAAGTCAGAGGGAGATAGACACAGAATTGTCTCACTTATTTTTAAGAAAAATTAAGGACATTATTGTAATAATCCCCAGAGACAACAGAGATGAGGACCGGGAAAACCGTTTCACAATATGAAGCTCACCACAAGGAGTAGTGGTGCAGTTAGTTGTGCAGTTAGGGAAATAACTACACTAACAACTATCATGATAAGCTAGATGAGTGAGAGAAGTAGAATGCACGTCTCAAATATAGTCAAGGTTTGGGAAGGAGAGGGGGCATTGGTGGTGGGAATGTTGCACTGGTGAAGGGGGGTGTTCTGTTTATAACTGAAACCCAACTACAATCATGCTTGTAATCATGATGCTTAAATAAAGATTTTATATATTAAAAAAAAAAAAAAGGCAGGTTGGGGATCGAGCTGAGAAAGACCTTTACTGACAGCAAGCTCTAATTCACTGGGTTCATAATCTAACTCTTATTTCACATATGAGAAAGAGGATCAAGACCAAAGGAAGACAGACTATGAAAAATAGTTACTAAAAAATGGGGCGCAAGTGATAGGACTTCTGCCTTGCACACGTTAACCTAGGCCGAACTGTGGTTTGATCCCCCAGCATCCCATATGGTCCCCCAAGCCAGGAGTGATTGATTTCTGAGCACATAGCCAGGAGTAACCCCTGAGCATCACCGGGTGTGGCCCAAAAAACAAATCCAAAACCAAATAAGAAAAAAGAAAAAAGGCCATGAGGCCAGAGTGGTACATTGGTAAGTGCAGCATTGGTAAGGCGTTTGCTTTGCATGCTGCCCTACCAACTCAGGTTATATCCCTAACATACCATATGGGCCCCTAAGCATGCCAGTAAGGATTCTTTAGGGCAAAGCCAAGAGTTCTCCCTGTGCACAGCTTAGTGGAGCCCCAAAACAAAACCAAAAACAAACCAAAAATAGACAACACACGAACTTCATGTTGGGCTTCCACTATCAGGTTGTTACATACTGTCTCTTCTAATTTCTCGATTCTCCAGGGCACACAGGGAATGACTCAATGTATACAAAAAGTAACCCCTTGGTGCTGTTGTATTGTTGTTGTGCCCTTTTAAGAGCAGCATAGACTGTGTTCCAAAACAGGAAATCACCAGAGATAAGAGCTGGGTGCAATGGGCAGGGTATTTTTGTTCTGTTATTTTTAGACAGACTGTTATTTATTTGGGGAAGCCTGCTTACCTGTTTGTCCCTGCCAATCCTTTCCTATCCCTTCTCACAAGGCCAGTAGGTTAGTTACACAACTCCTCATTGGGAATCAGCAAGGAACCCCGAGGCATACTCTGAGATTTGGGAGGATTCATGTTTTTTTAAGCTGGCAGACCCAGTCAAACTTGTGTTCCAAAAACTAGGTCCTGAACAGGAGTTAAAAACTCCATTTTGGGGCCGGGCGGTGGCGCTCGAGGTAAGGTGCCTGCCTTACCTGCGCTAGCCTAGGAGACGGACCGCGGTTCGATCCCCCGGTGTCCCATATGGTCCCCCAAGCCAGGAGCGACTTCTGAGCGCATAGCCAGGAGTAACCCCTGAGCGTCACCGGGTGTGGCCCAAAAACCAAAAAAAAAAAAAAAAAAAAAAAAAAAAAACTCCATTTTATATAATAGATATATATTTATATTTATATAATAGATAGGGATTGGGGCATTTGCAGACAACTGATGGGAGAGTACAGAAGCAGAAATTGTTGAGTTTGTTGCCTACAAAACAAAGGCGAGATGATCTCAAGATCTCCAAGATATTGTTAGGTTCCTGCAAACAACCCAGTGATAGGACAAAGAGACCATTAGGCAATACAAATCGCTAGGCAATGGTTTATTAAGCCAGCATGCTGGGGTCCAACCACTCCTAACCTGCAGATGTAGGTTAGGCCCTGAGCTGGGGGTTCAAGGAGTTTTTATAGTCACTGACACCATGCACATTGTTCAGTTAGCCTCAGGAAACAGATAGCAAAGGATACACATTTCGCATAACACAAGTAACACAATTCAAATAGATCAAGGCCGCCCCAGAGAAGGCATGTCTACCAGGCCTGGATGTGGGAGAGTGGACATAGATAAGTGTTTATGGGGGCATACTAGGCATCTATCAGTATGAGTTTCTGTGCCTCCCTGGTGCCTCTTTTCTTCTGGGAAGGTTAGTAGGCTCTATTTCCCCACATCAACCTGACCTCCAGCAATGTATATGAGTAGTAAAGCATAGTTAGCCTAGGGCTAACCTGCCAGGCATTTTGGTCTGCGTCTGTGAATGTGGGGTTGGCATGAGCCCACCTGTCTTTACAGGACCATCATACAGACATCCCAAATGCATTTCATGCTGATGTCATATAGCCCAGACTCAGGTACTTCATGGCAGCTCCTGTTCTCATGTTAGCCTGTCTGAAATGTGGGCAAGATGGTGGACTCCTGCCCCCAGAGCAACCACTTTGACTGCAAGGTCACAAGAAGTGGTTTTTCATTTATCCTTGTGTGGTTTGGTTGGGATTGGGGCTATACCTGACGGTGCTCAGTGTCTCTGTGCTCAGGAATCACCCCTGGTCAATGCTCCAGAGACCATATGTGATGCCAGAGATGGAAAGAGGTAGGCCTCATGCCAATCAAGTACCTTAAACCCTGGAGTACCTTTCCAAGGGGTTTTCTTTTCATAGTGAAAATGTTAAGGAAAGTCAAAGAATCAAAATTGCCACCAAGCTGGGTGGAAGAGAAAGGAGTTTATTTATGCACAGCAAGAGCTTAGGTAGCCCTGGAAATTCTTAGCCCTGAACAAAGGTCTCACACATTATACATTCTAATCCATACAACATTTTGTGGCCCTGCCCTAGAGGAATCTTTTTTTGTTTTGTTTTGGTTTAGTTGTTTGTGGCTTCCCAGAGGGGACCCCAATATCGGGGGCCCTATCCTACACTGGCCAGCAGTGAGGAAACCTGTGGAGAGCCACACAACGTGATAGGGTTCGTGCTCTTCTGAGTACCTGTGGAGGCAAAAGTTAGTAATGACTCATGACTCAGTGAGAGACCAAGAGCACTTTATTTCGGGCAGCATACAATTATATACTATCAGCCAAAAGGGGAACTGGGAGGGGGGAACATGAGTTGCACCAATCATCATCTGCCAAGACAGTCTTTACACACTGCCCAGGAGGGGAAGGGGTGGAAAACCACAAGGCACGGATGTCACGTACACATTTTCAGATGACAGTTACAGATTACCAGAGACCAACAGTTAAATTCTTAAGTAACATGTTGTTCTTTATGCTACTGATGTAAAAGGTTTTGTTACTGGTACTCATAAACCTGTATGACACTATTTCCTTTTTCATGGCCATGATTTCTTGATCACAGTGAGAACTGGCAAGAACTGTTTGTCCTTGACATATTTTTTAGAGCTGCGTATATCCTGTTGGCCTGTCCTTTGCAGACTTTCTGGTTTCGGTTCCCATTCTTCACAATCAGGCAGGCATGAAGGCAAGCAGGCAATGCATAGCAACACTGGGGGAGTTCTACTCTCCCGGCTCCTCACAGTTGTTTGGGTCACACACCCCAATGTTCAAGGCTTACTACTGACTTTGCACTCAAGGATCACCCCAACTTTGCCTCCTGCGGCCCGCAGGTAAATTGAATTTGAGACCCCTGAAAGCAAACATTCTTAGACAAACTGTTGCAGTCAAAGCTTATGGGGCCTTGAAGAACACAGTGTTCTGTATTTATCTAGCTGCAGCAACTATGCTCTAGCATACTGTGCATGTAAGTCCTGTTAGCTGTTTTTCACTTCCCAGTTTTCCTTAACTTCCCTCATAAAAATAAAAATAAAAAAAAAAAAAAAAAAAAAAGGAAAGCCCATTTTAAGGAAAAGTAGATTGCAGAACATTGGTTAACAGGTGTTTTCTCTTAGACTGACCCGTGGAGGTGAATTCTCTTGTATCTATGCAAATATAGACTTCTACTCAGTGTATAGTGTAAATTAAGAAGGGGGTTTGACTATATACAATATACTTGATGTAGGAACAGTGATACTATTGTTTGTTCATCCACAGTTCCCAGGTTATTCAATATTTTCAAGTCCCAAAAGGTCTCTTTTACCTTGTCCTAAAAAAATTTTTTTTGCAGAAATTTTCATTTATAGGGACAGAATGATAGAATAGCGGATTAGTGTGCTTGTGTTTGGCATGGGTGAGAGAGAGAGAGAGAGAGAAAGAGAGAGAGAGAGAGAGAGAGAGAGAGAGAGAGAGAGAGAGAGAGAGAGAGAGAGAGAGAGAGAGCTTAGTTGGTAAGCTCAAAGACAAGAGAATGCAAAATGCAGAGACAGAAGTGTCCTGGCCCAGACCAATAGTCTCCCTTAGTCTCTCACTCTTATCTGAAGTTCACATTCCTATAGGCCTATAAGCTAACAAAGACCCAGTTGGGGGGACCATATGGGACGGGTGGGGGGTGGGGGTGGGGAATTGAACCACGGTCACTCCTACACTAGTGCCACCTTCCCGGCCCCAGCCCAGTTTTCTTAAACACACACACACACACACACACACACACACACACAGTTTTCTTAAACACACACACACACACAGTTTTCTTAAACACACACACACAGTTTTCTTAAACACACACACACACACACTTCCCAGCCCCAGCCCGTTTTCTTAAACACACACACACACACACAGTTTTCTTAAACACACACACACACACACTTCCCAGCCCCAGACCCAGTTTTCTTAAACACACACACACACACACACACACACACACACACACACACACACACACACACATTCCTATACTAAGTTCCTCTACGGTTTGAGGCTTGTCTTTTACTTTACAATAAATGTTTCTGTTTCTTTATTCATTTTTGTTGAGGGTAAGGAGCACACTGGGCAGTACTTGGGCCTGCTCCTGGCTCTGTGCTCAGGGAATCATTCTTGGGTTGCTTTTTTGTATTGTTGTTTGTTTGTTTTGTTTAATTTTAATTTTAGACCACATCACCCTGGTTGTGCTCAGGGAGCTCTTAGGTAATGTTGGGACCTGAGTTCTGAACAAAGAGGAAGGCCATTTTGTAAAGGCCACATGACAGGCTTCTTCTCAGGTCTGAGTAGGGAGAGATATCATTTTGTATGAACCACATGCTATAAACCACATGCTAGGTCTTCACGAGACTATTTCCATAGGTAATGCTCCAAGGTACCTGGCCATACCAGATATCAGGGAAGGGGCAGTAGGAAAGTACCCCTAGACAATAGCCAATTATTTTAAAGATCATCAGAAAGCTGGAACCTCCCTATATCCTTTCTTTTTATAATCTTCCCCATGACCTTGGGCGGGGCTCATCTCCTTGGGCTAAGAGATAGCCCTGGCTGGTCATAGTGGGGCCTTGTAGGCAGACAGATTAAAGTATTAAACTTTATTCCAGTTGTGAGGTCTAGTCCTTCTACTCCAGAGCCAATCAATATCACTCCTGAAGATGCTTAAGTGACCCTATGGGGTGTCAGGATTGAACTCAGGTAGCAGTGTTTGCTTAATCAAGCACGCAGAGTCTCATGGTGGAATAACAAGGTTTTATTCACCAGTGGGCCAAGAGCAGACAAAATGTGTCTGAAATCACCAACCCTATCAGGGGTCTCACAAACATTCTTATAGGGTAAATATAAGGACCATCATCACTCTTACCTATTGTGCTGTAGTGTAGTAAAGCAGTGAGATGACTTCATGCTGTTTTGTTTAATCTGACAGACCAAGTTTTACAGCAAGAGTCGGAGTTTCCAAGAAGCTCCTTATTGAAGCTAGAGCATTTCTTTTTTTTTTTTTTTTGGTTTTTGGGCCACACCCGGCAGTGCTCAGGGGTCACTCCTGGCTGTCTGCTCAGAAATAGCTCCTGGCAGTCACGGGGGACCATATGGGACACCGGGATTCAAACCAACCACCTTTGGTCCTGGATCGGCTGCTTGCAAGGCAAACACCGCTGTGCTATCTCTCCGGGCCCGCATTTCTTAAAGAAAGTTCATGACTATTAGACTTTAAAACTGTGGTCCACGCTAGAAAGTGCATTTGTTTACAAGAATCATATTATGAATATTTCCTATTTTTAGTAATATTAAACATGACTATTTCCTATCTTTAGTATTATTATTCCTTTTAATACTTGTTTCTCTTTTTTTTTTTTTCTTTTCCTGTATTTGGCCCAAAGCTGGCACACAGGAGTCACTCCTGCGTGGGAGTCACTCCAGTTGGACGACCATATGGGCTGCTGAGGATCAAAAGTGGGCAGCACACACAGCAAACGCCCTACATGCTTGCTGTACAAAAGCTCTGGCTGATGTTTTTCTCCTTAGCTTTGATGACCTGAAGACAAAGGTGACTTGCGGGACGCTGACATTCTCCTTTTGTTCTCTTCTTTTGTTAGTATAAGGTCTCCAGCCAAAGGAAAGATTTGACGGTACAGACCACGCAGAAGGAAGTCAAAAGGAAGGGGGAAAATGTGGCAATAGGACTCCTGGGGCAGAGGGTCCCGGGGAGATGAGCTGGGAAAGCGGGTAACGTTTTTGGTGGAAAGAATACTGGACTGCAAGAACTAGATCTGGGGAGCCCTTGGCCCAGGCTTTTTTTTTTTATTGTTTTGCGGCATACCCGGTAACGCTCAGGGGTTACAGAGGGCTCTGCGCTCAGAAATCGCTCCTGGCTTGGGGGGACTCTATGGGACGCCGGGGATCGAACCTCGGTTCGTCCTGGGTCAGCAGCATGCAAGGCAAACGCTCTACCGCTTGCACCACAGCTCCGGCCCTCTTAGACGTGTGCACCTAGGCTTGCACAGATACAAGCCTAGCTCCAGCCTGCAGGCCCCAAAGTAGTTGACCCGTTCAGGAATCTCTCTTGCACGTTTGGCCACACCCGCCCCTTTTTCAACTCGCCTCCCCTTCCGGGGCTTCAAACCCTGCGGCTGGGTCCCAAATTCCAGGGGATTGGTCGTCCTGTCTCTGCCACTCCCCCTTCTTGATTCAAGGATGTTTACTTTGGACACCCACCTCAGACGCCTGCTCTCTGCCTGCGAGTGAGCGGTGGAGTCCAGCAAAGTTAGCGGTGAGTGTGATTGGGGTCCGTTGCCGCGGGAGGGGGTGCACCTGGCTGGCCCATCGGCCCAGGCCCAACTTAGCTCGCCCTGCAGCCGCGTAAGAGTCTCCCCCGCTGGGATTCCCCAAGGCCAGAAAGCTGGGCTTAGGAGCGGCCCTCTGCGACCCGCCTGCCTGGGTCTCTGCAGTGTAGGAGTTTAGGCTACCCGGGAAGTAAGCTCCATTGCTCGTCTAAGTTTGCACTTTTGTTTCTTTAGGGCTCCCCACGGCTGCTCGTGGCCGGTTCCTGCGATCTGCGCGCGTGCTGCGTGTACCCTGATTCTAAGGGCAGGTACGTCCCAGACTTTGGGTGATGAGGTAAACCAGGGTGGGTGGGATGGTTTCCGTAGCTTGTTTCGTTGAAGACCTGCTGCACCTGCTTTAAAAATATTTAAAAAAGGGGGCCGGGCGGTGGCGCTCGAGGTAAGGTGCCTGCCTTACCTGTGCTAGCCTAGGAGACGGACCGCGGTTCGATCCCCCGGCGTCCCATATGGTCCCCCAAGCCAGGAGCGACTTCTGAGCGCATAGCCAGGAGTAACCCCTGAGCGTCACCGGGTGTGGCCCAAAAACCAAAAAAAAAAAAAATTTAAAAAATATTAATTCATTTTTTACTTAGTCTCCCTGAAATTGTGGTGACTGGTTTTCACGCACACAGTAGTCGCTTCACCAATGCCCACCCCCGTTTGCCTCCCAGCCACCAGCCTGCACCTTTTTGTTTTTGTTTCAGTTTTTGGGCCACACCCGGCGGTGCTGAAGGTTTCCTCCAGGCTCTGCACTCAGGAATTGCTCATGCTGGGGATTGAACACAGGTCAAGCCCGCCTGCAAGGCAAACTCCCTATCCCCAAGGCGCCTTATTTTATAATGAGTTATAGTGAAATGTTATTCATGTGACTCCATGAATAACAGTTCATGAGAGGCTTTTTTAATTTTTAAATATATAATTTGCACTGTGGTTTACAGTATTATTGTTGATAAGACTTCATACAGAAATCTTTACCACTTTTCAGCACCAACTCCACCGTGGGACTGACCCACTTCCCTACATCCTTAGTCATTGTGCCCTCCCAGTCCTATCCCCCAACCCCCTCAGGCCTCTTGTTTCTTACTGAGCACCAGTTCCCTTGCTCTTGGTTTCCATTGTGTGGGTATTTGTGATTCCATCTTTGTTTTTTTATTTCCCACATAAGAGAAAGATCATTCTGTGTTGGCCTCTCTCCCTCTGATAAATTTCACTCAGCATGATGCTCTCTGGGTCCTTCCATGGAGTGTACCCACCCTCAGGATAATTACAGCACATCCCAAAAAGAGCAACTTGGTGTGGAGGGGGGGGCATCCTGCGGTGCTGGGGGAACTGCAGTAGGAGTGAACACCACATTGGGAACACTCGCACACCAAGCAAGTGAGCTCCACATTTTCTGAGCAGCAAAGGTTGATTGAAGAGAAAGACTGGGTTAGAAGGGGCGTGTAGGGCATAACTATGGTTATGGCAGGTTAGGCTGTTCCCTTTAGAGGAGTCTGAGTTGAGTACCGAGTACCGCTATCACCTGATGAGAGTTCAGAAATCGCTAGCATCTCAGTAGGGCATGCCAGCTCTGAGCATATTTACCCTCTTGGTTTCACCAGAGTCCTGAGCATTTGCAGCTGAGTCTCTCGGCCAGAGATCTTGGGCACCTGTGAATGCCTCGGCATGCTGAGGAGACTCTGGAAATTTGCAGAGAACTAGAATTGATAGTGAAGTGAATTTGTTCGGGAATTCACTGACCAGTGGGAAAAACTTGGGAAAGGCAAGCTCTGAGAGTTTGAAGAAATCGAATTATTTCACTGGCATCCCAAAAAGAAAGAGTGCAAAGGTAGGCATCCTTTTTCTAGGGTGTCTGATGGGTGGGGGATTAGTGCTTGCAGGCAGAGAAGCAGAAATTCACAAGCATGTTATTAGCAAAGCAAGGTAAGGACCATCTCAAGGCCCCCCCCAAGCACATTCTGAGTATATGATGGGATTATGGAATGAGGTTGAGACCAGCTCATGGCTATCCTGAGTGCATGCTGCCTTCTGTGGGTCACATACTTGTAGCATGGGCTCCAAGGTTTATGCAATTTTTTTTAAATATTCTAGGAGCAAATTAAACTAAACTTTAAACTGAAGATGGAAAGGTGTAGCTAAACACACTGAGCCTAACATCACACATCCTGTTTTTTTCCTCACTTTCCCCCTAAACTGAGCACTTATCCCCACCTAAAATAAAGGGTTGTTGGAGTTACTCTGCCCCAAGCCAAAATGGCTTGTGGTTAGTTTTTGAATCTATAATCTTTGCCCCAGGACCCAACATTTACATTGGGAGGTATTGTTTGGCTTTGTTTTAGGGGGTGAGGGCTCTAGGCTCAGTTCTGGGGCCCAGAAGTTAGCCATTTCCTTTGTTTTTCATACTGTTTGGTTATAGTTAGAGAGAATTGAGATTTGCAGCCAAGGTGGGTGGAAGAGAAAGGGTTTTATTCACATGGACCAAAATTTCAGGTAGCCCTGGAAACTCTTGGCCCTGAACAGTGTCCACACTTTTTTTTATTCTAATAAACAAGCAGACATTCATACACACTTAAGTTGCATCAAAACTGATGTGGCCTTGAAGAATAAGACACTCTTACACAAACTAGGTTACAGTGGAAGCCAATATGGCTGACGTTGAACATACTGTTCTGCACTAATCTCTCTAGTTGCAGGTGCCTCTATACTTGTAAATCCTTGTTATCTTTTTTTTTTTTTTTTTTTTTTGGCTTTTTGGGCCACATCTGGTGACACTCGGGTTATTTCTGGCTATGCGCTCAGAAATTGCTCCTGGCTTAGGGGACCATATGGGATGCTGGGGGATCAAACCAAGGTTCTTTCTGGATCAGCCACGTACAAGGTAAATGCCCAACAGTTGTGCTATCGCTCCGGTCTCTTGTTAGCTATTAGCTAATTTTTACTTCCCAATTTTCCTCAATTTCTTAAGCATCCCCTGGATTGATCCCCTGAGCATAGCAGGGTAGCAATCAGAAACAAGCCCCATCATCCTTTCCATTATTTTTTGGTTTCAGGCCACACCTGATAGTGCTCCTGCCTGAGATTGGGGCTTTTGTGCTAGAGATTGAATTAGGATGACCACATGCAAGGCAAAAACCCTGCCTGCTATTATTTTTTTTTTTTATGCCTGTCTCCACTTGTGCCCTTTTTGTTTTGTTTCTGTTTTGAGTACCACTGGCCATACCCAGTGGTAGTCATGGTTCACTCCTGACAAGACTCGGGGACCAAATCAAACCTGGTTTGGCCATGTGCTCTGCCTGCTATATTATTGCTCCTGCCCCTCTCCTGTGCCCTTTAAAGGTTGTTGCAGTAATGTAGTGGCCAAGGGATAATGGAACTTTCTGCTCAGACTTGACAGAAAGAGGAAATAGACCAGGAACCGATCTGAAACTACAATAGGCATTGCTCCTGGGCTACAGAGAAACTGGTTTCTTTGTACCTGCTGCTAGTCAAAAGCACTGGGGTTTGATCTGACTTAGAGGAACCCTCTAGCTCAGTTTGTAGCAACTATAATAAATTAACATTGTATTAATGATCTGATCTTGACCCCCAACTCCGTGGACAAACTGCATTATGGGTACTACACAGGTGCAGGTTTGACTTGCTGGATTCCAGTGAAACTCCTGTGTCTGGGTGGAACCAATCAGGAAGCCAGGCTACTCTTTCAGAACTGCTCATCTCTCAGACACCAGTTTGCTTCGAGTAGATGCCACAGCAACATTTAATCTTTTTAACATCAGAATACAAGCCTGGCTTGCTTTGTTTTCTGGCAGGTTGTTTGGAATTCTCTCTCACACCAGAGCTAAGTGATAACAGTGGAACTAGAAAGACGTTTCTTTTTCATTGAACTACTTTGTTGATATTTTTACACAGTTGAGAGCACAAGTGATGAACTTGCTGGCACGCAGGTGTGTGGGTTTGTGAACAAATCCACTGAGAATTCTTTTTTTTTTTTTTTTTTTTTTTTGGTTTTTGGGTCACACCTGGTACGCTCAGGGGTTACTCCTGGCTATGCGCTCAGAAGTCGCTCCTGGCTTGGGGGACCATATGGGACACCGGGGATCGAACCGCGGTCCATCCAAGGCTAGCGCAGGCAAGGCAGGCACCTTACCTCTAGCGCCACCGCCCGGCCCTCCACTGAGAATTCTTGGCAGTTTATTTAGGAACTGGTACATAAGCAAAGAAACAAATGGTTATTTACTTTAAAGAATCCAGTGCACGCTGTGTCTGGGCTTATGTGCCCTTTCCTGGATGTGACTTTAACCCGAAAGTAAGTCCTAGGACATTCTCAGCTGGTACCTGCATCCTACTGAAATTTTTTTGCTGAGTTGCTGTAAGTTAGCATCCAGGCCTTATCTCCAGGAAACAGAAACTTTCTGAGACATCCAAAGGAGCTGGCACAGGGACTTACTTTCCCATTGGGTTTGTCTGAGAAATTGATGGCACGTAGCTCCTCGAGGTTCCTTTGCTGGATTCCTTATCAGGTTTATGCTTGGGAACAAGGAACTTGTTGAACAGTAGGATTTTATTAGTATCAGTTCATTGCTCAAAATGGCAGACTGGTTATGCAGTGCTCATCCAGATAATTGAGATTTAGCATGAATGGTATAGTCAGGTGAAATGTTTATATGTGTCAGTGATGGGGTATTGTGGTAGATATTCTCTAAAAAGTTCACCTCTTCTGTGACTCTAAAATAGGTGCCAGGACCAGAGTGATAGCAAAGTGGTAGGTGTTTGTCTTGCACATGGCGCACTGAAATTCAATCCTCAGCATCCCATATGGTCCCCCGGGCACTGCCAAGAATGGGTATAGAGCCAGAAGTAACCCCTGTTCACTATCAAATGTGACTCCAAAACAAAACAAAAAATAATGATCTCTCTCTCTCCCACTCCCTCCCTCTTGAGTCCACCAGGACCATCCCTTGCTGCAGTCCTGCAGGGTCTAATTGCAGGAAAGACTCCCATTTTATTGCTCAAAGGTCTTTTTTTTCCCTTCGTTTTGTTTTTAGGTTTTTAGGTCACACTGGCAGCGTTCAGGGGTTACTCCTGGCTCTACGCTCAGAAATCACTCCTGGCAGTCTCGGGGCAAGATATGGGATGCCAGGATTTGAACCACCATCTTTCTGCATGCAAGGCAAACGTCCTACCTCTATGCTATCTCTCCGCCTTGAAGCATCTATCTTTTATATTTAGGGACTGGAGGGGTAGCACAGCAGTAGGGTGTTTACCTTGCATGCAGCTGACCCAGGACAGACGTGGGTTCGATCCTTGGCATCCATATGGTCTTTGATAGGTTCAGTCAGGGCTTTCATAATATCCTTATTTGTTTCTCTTTAGTAATAATCAACTTTGCAACTTTTTATTTGCTTTATGAGGCTGATCTTTTGTTTTTTATTCAGTAAGCACGAGTCAGGTCTCCTACGTCTGATTCTCTGCCATACTAACAAATCCTCAGATCTTTTTGTTTGTTTACCCATCATTGTCCACCTGGCAGTAGCTCCTGTGAATGGTAATGGATCATTGGGTACCCTTTCTTGCCTTTGGGTAGGTGCCAGACTTGACCTTTAATTACATAAGGAGGACCATATTTGATCATAACAGTTGGTGCAGTGGGCTTTCTGATCGGGGGTCTAAAGGGGCTTTCAAAAGGTCACATTTTCTCCTAGTAATTAGAATTTCCAGAGCTTATTATGGCTACTGAGTAATTGCCTATTCATATCTTTATAGTTCATCCATAAATTTTCTCCATGAACTTTTGTGAGGGGCTGGAGAGATAGCACAACAATAGGGCGTTTTGCCTTGCAAGCAGCCAATCCAGGACGGACAGTGGACGAATCCAGGCGTCCCATATGGTCCCCCATGCCTGCCAGGAGCGATTTCTGCGCACGGAACCCAGAGTAACCGTTGAGCACCTCCGGGTGTGATTCAAAAAAATAAACAAACGAAACAAAACTTTTTGTGGAAGTCTTGAATGTGGAATTCTATTAGTTCTCTATTAGGATCTCCTAAGTCCTTAAGCCAAACATACAGACCACACTCTATAGTGTATATCAAAGAGTGTAATTAGTCCTGGAGATGGAGGGGTGAGAGGTTGTTGTCTGTTCCACCCTTGTCACACAACAGGGCTGGCAGACATGGTAGTCCCTGAGTGCAGAGCCAGAAATAAGTCCTGTGCTCTTGCTGGTGTGACCCAAAAGCAAAATTGGGCCTTTCTCTAGTTGAAAAGGCTGCAGCTGCTGCTCCTGCTTTTCCTTCTCTGTCACTCTTCCTCTCCCTCTTTCTCTCCCTCCCCTTTCCTGTCCCCTTTTTTCCTTTTAGAAACCATGGTTTGGCTGTTGTTTTGTTTTTTGTTTTGGGGGCTACATTTGGCAGCACTCAGGAATTATTTCTGGCTCTGTATTTAGAAATTGCTCCTGGCAGTCTTGGGGGACCATATGGGATCCAGGGATTGAACCCCAGATTGGCCATTTGTTCAAGGCAAATACCCTACCCGCTGTGCTCTTGCGCTCTCTAGTCCGGCTGTAGTTTCTTTTTTTTTTTTTTTTTTTTTGGGTTTTTGGGCCACACCCAGTAATGCTCAGGGGTTACTCCTGGCTTGGGGGACCATATGGGACACCGGGGGATCGAACTGCGGTCCGTCCAAGGCTAGCGCAGGCAAGGCAGGCACCTTACCTTTAGCGCCACCGCCCGGCCCCTCGGCTGTAGTTTCTTAAGGAACCCCTCCCCTCATTATCATTGAGTCAGCCTCTGAGTAGCAACAAGAGTGATCTTGGGGGCCCGGAGAGATAGCACAGCGGCGTTTGCCTTGCAAGGACCAAAGGTGGTTGGTTCAAATCCTGGTGTCCCATTTGGTCCCCCGTGCCTGCCAGGAGCTATTTCTGAGCAGACAGCCAGGAGTAACCCCTGAGCACCGCCGGTATGGCCCAAAAACCAAAAAAAAAAAAAAAAAAAAGAGTGATCTTGGTTCAGGTGCTCTCATTTTTCTCTCACTCTCTTACAGTTGGGAAATCCAATCTGGTCGCCCTTCTCCCAAGACTGTGTGTAGAACCCGTCACAGGTGTGGAAAGCCAGGACAATGGAAGCACCTCGGACGCTGTGGATCCCCACTATCTTCTGTGGGAGCAAGGGACGACACAGATTCTCTTATCCAAAAATAAAGCTACGTGTGCCGCTGACCATCAGTTTCACAAGCGAAAGCCCCATGATGACACTGATTGTGGCAGGTAGGACCATCAATTTTTTAGTATCTACAGGATCTGACCACTCTGCTTTAAATTCATTCTCTGGAGCTCTCTCTACCCAGTACTGTTGGGCATCCGGAGTGTGTGGGATACGTGGCAAGTACTGGTTTACACCTCCCCTTCAGTGTGTCAGGGATTCAGTTTCATTTACACACCAGTTTTTAGTCATTCCTGAGCATCGCACCCCAGTACTGGGAAGGGACCTTCTCTCTAGAATGGGTTTCATCATGCTTTATAAGTTAGGTTTACTCATCTCATCTTATGAGAACAGCACAGATGAGGAAAGTGAAACAGAAGAAATAGATCCTGAGGCCTTAGTAGCAACCAGGGTTAATAGGAAGCTCTGGGAAGATGACCTCCCGGGACTGCCTGTGACAGCCACCCCTGTAAAGATAGTGCTGAAGTACCACAACCAAAGCCTGTACCAGAAGCAGTGCCCCCTAAATGCAAAAGCAAGAGCTGGAGGTCAGCCACTCATTCACAAATTCTTAAAATATGGATTACTGATACCCTTCAAATCCTTTTGTAGCAGCCCCATTCGGCCAGTGAAAAAACCAAATGGAGAGTATCATCTGGTTCAGGATCTGAGAGCAGTTAATAAAGATCTTATTCCCATGAACCTGAAAGAATCCAAGCCAAGAGACATTCTGGGTGAAATTCCCCCAGATTGTTCTTGGTTTACGGTATTCAATGTTTCCTTCTGTATTCCTGTGGATCCAGGTTCTCAATACCTCTTTGCTTTTGAGTGGCCAGATGAGAGGGGGAGAACCCAGCAACTGACCTGGACAGTCCTGCCCCAGGGGTTTAAATATACCAATCAGTATTTGGCACAGGCCCTAACTAGGGACCTGAGAGACTTGACATTGAACCAGGGAAAGGTACTTCGGTATTGGAATGACTTGCTCATCTGCTCTCCCACTCGCGAGCTGGCAACAGACCATGCAATCCAGACTCTGAACTTCTTTGCCAACCGGGGTTACAAAGCCTCCAGAAGCAAAGTCCAACTTGTCACTCAGAGGGTCCAATATATGGGCATCATCTTGACCCCAGGAAAACAAAGACTCTCAGATGAGAGGGTCCAAGCCATAAGTCACCTGCCACAGCCCACAACCAAGAAGCAATTGCGTACCTTTCTGGGCAAGGTGGGCTTTTGCAGGCAGTGGATAGTGGGCTATGGGCTCAAAGCCAGCGTACTCTATGAAGCCTTAAAGCGCGGAAACAAACGATCCCGTCTTTCCTGGGGGCTAGATGAAGAATATGCCTTTAAACAACTGAAACAGGCCCTCTTGAGAGCCCCGGTCCTTGACCTTCCCAGAATGGATAAGCCATTTAATTTGTTCACAACTGAGGACAAGGGAATAGCATTAGGAGTGCTTGTGCAGCCTTTGGGATCTGTTAGACATCTGGTGGGGTATTTGTCTGGGAAGTTAGATCCAGTGGCTCAGGGCTGGCCAGGATGCCTGAGAGCAGTGGCAGCCACAGCACTTTTGATCGAAAAAGCATCTAAACTGAGTTTGGGGCAGCCTCTGGAGGTCTTTTCTCCCCATCAACTGACTACCATCTTAGAGTCGGTGGCTCCTTGTTGGCTTACTGATAAGAGGCTTATAAAATACAGTGACCTCATGCTTAAGAACCCGAATGTAACTCTCCGAACCTGTGGTGACCTTAATCCATCTTCCCTACTCCCCATAACTGGGGAAGGATGGCTTTCCTCCTCTGTTGAAATGACTGACAGTAGCAAGAAAGGTGACCCTGTCGAGTACATCCAGTTCCTCTTCGAGAGAAACCTTTAACGGTCCCTTTTTAGCCTCCAGTACAAAAAACTCCCTTGATGAGTTGATGTGCTATCTGGTACTTTGGAGTTCTCAATAGAATAGGACTTAGTTTGAAAGAACATTTTTGTGTGTACTCCCCAAATCTCCCTTAAAACCAGGTCAGTGACTATATACATCTTCATTTCCTTCCAAACTCATGGTGGCCCAGTCCACAGAATGATCAGGTTTTTGGTAAATGGTACCTGAACTATGGCTGATTCTGCTATTCCAATTCTGAATGTTCATTGTACCTACACACAGCAGTGAAAGTTTATCCAGGCTGAAAATCATCTCCTTCAGGCCATTGACTTTCGCACGTGGTCTTCTCTGTTCTTTCCTTTCAAGTTAACTGGGAACAAAACTCACCTAACTGCCCTGTTTCAATTCCTCTGGCACGTCATTCACATACAGCTCCACACTAGGATGTAACCTTGTGAGAGTGGATCCCAAACTGCTATACTTGGCAAAGGGTATTGATTTCAGCCTTCAAGCCCATAACTGCTTGCATATCCTTTGCCAACCCAGTTAGAGTCACTGGTACACCGGCACTGTCGTGGGGTATACTGCTTGGAAATAGGGTATACTTGACAGCATTTCCTCCAGCTCTAGCTAATCACTCCTGGCCTACGGGCCTTCCATGGAAACTATTAACGTCCATCCTCTGGCACCCAATACCACACTTATGGCTGTCCCACTGCACCTAGTTTTGATTACATGTGCATCCTCCACTGTCTTCAGAGATGGGAGTCTTTAGACTGTTTGCATCAAGGTGTTCCCTCCAGGATGGGGTTTACATCTTAGAAGCCTGACTATTAGGGGCATCAAGGTATTGTACATTTCCTATAAATTCCTAGAAATTCAAAGAGTAAAGACAGTTGCAACAGTTATCTGGCATTCCCCCCTCCCCACCCCGAGTGAATTTATTTACCTACCATGGGTACCTTCCTGACTATTAACTGTTCTCTAGATAATATCTGAAAAGTGGCTGGTGCCTTGGAGACACTGAACTCAGTGATCAGTATAGTTATGGATGATCGACTGACTCTAGAAGGCTGTAGCCACAGAGTGGTTGTTTGTGCAGTCATCAGTCAGAGCATTGGTGAGTTACCCTTGAATGTGACTTAACACCAATTGCAGCACCCCTGTCAATAAGAGACTGTTCATAAGACCTGCCTGTTGGCACGTACAGCAATAAGTCATGCCAAGTGGGTATAAGTCAAAGATGTTCACAGGTTGAATGGAACTACATAGAAATCACCAATAAGGGCAGGGCCTCAGGGATATCTTTACTTGGTTCCCAGAACATTACATCTTGCCACCATTCCTTGATCCCCTCATTGCTATTATTTTCACTGACTGCTACTTTTTGCCCTAGCTATGAGATTTCCTGGCTTAAGTTGGACTCTCCTCTACAGATTATATACCAGCAAATGGTCCTCTAGTGGTGATACCAACTGTTCCTTACTGGTGAAGCTCCATACAGCATGGTAAGAACCTTAGGCCTGGACTTCTGTAGGCAGGAATTCCTGGCTTATCATGGAAACGCCTTGATCTCCCCTACCTGACAGAGAGCAGCAAGAGTTTGGAGACCCTGAGAGAAAGACGACAACCCTATTCAGCAGGAAGCAGTTTCAGAAGAACCCGCTGTCCCTTACCCCCTCTAAGATCCAGGGTCCCAAACTCTTGTGGGGGAAGAGTAGGTAGGTTAGTCAGACATGAGCAGGAGGGGAGTTCAGAGATATTCAGGGAGGATCCCTGAAGTGTGGAATTTTGTGCGAGTGTTGCACATCATCAAAACTGCAGCTAGAAGAGCACTCCAGATGGGTGCAAGGTATTAGTCTTAAGGTACTAGAAGATAGGAGCTTTCAATCACTTTCCAATAAAAATGTGTTTACTCCATTATGCTCTTTATTCTTTCAATTCTTGTTCTGCGTAAAGAAGAGGATCAGTGTACGACTGCCAAAATCTCAGTTATACTGAGTTATTAAAAAACTGTTATACTTGGGGCTGGCACAGGAGTACTGCAGTTAGGGCATTTGCCTTGCTTCCATGGCACACCTTATGGTTCCATAAATCCACTAAGAGTGTGAGTGCAGGGCCCGGAGAGATAGCACAGCGGTGTTTGCTTTGCAAGCAGCCGATCCAGGACCAAAGGTGGTTGGTTTGAATCCCAGTGTCCCATGCCTGCCAGGAGCTATTTCTGAGCAGACAGCCAGGAGTAACCCCTGAGCACCGCCGGGTGTGGCCCAAAAACAAAAAGAAAAAAAAAAAAAAAGAACTGTTATATTTGAATTTTCTTGGGAGGGGGGATGATTTTTACTTACAAACTATGCTATCCCTTTCTCCTGTGAACAGCATACTTCAGTTTTTTTGTTTGTGTGTTTTGTTGTTTTTGGGTCACACCCGGGCATCGCTCAGGGATTCCTCCTGGCTGTACACTCAGAAATCGCTCCTGGCAGGCTCGGGGGACCATATGGGATGCCAGGATTCGAACCACCGTCCTTCTGCATGCAAGGCAAACTCCTTACCTCTATGCTATCTCTCTGGCCCCTTTAGACAGAATCAAACATCCTTACTGGACAAGGAAGTACACACCCCAGTTTGATCTAGTGCTTCATCCCATGACAATTAAAAGCCATCTCTGCTTAAGGTGACTTATAGGTGGAGATTTCTTACATTCTAGAAACAAACCGCATCCAAGTTAGTTTTTACCAAAGATGTATTGAGGTTTAAATGTTGCGGCTGGAGTTAATGGGTAAGTGTATATTTAATGCAGCTGATCCCAGTTTCATTCCTAGTGACCCATGGTTTCCCAGAATTACTGGGTCTGGATGTGGATCCTTGAATACCACTCGGGAGGAGCCCTGCTTCCAGTTTCCACCTAAAGGAATTTTATTTCCATTTATCTTCTCAAAGTCATACTCTTTACTGACCTGATTATTTTTTCTCATGGGGGTCGCTTTAAATGCCAGATAAATTTCAAACTGACTAGAGAGATGGAGAAGCAGAAGAAGCTGAGTAAGATTTATTCTCATTGTTTTGGTTGCCTGTATTCGATATGGTCCCTTTGAGCACTGTCACTCCTAAGCATCCCCAGTTATGATCTAAAAAAAAACAAAACAGGTCAAACTGGCCTTCATGCATTAAGTAACATTAAGTGGATGTGCCCAGTGAGACATGAATTAACTCACCCCAATTCAGTGGGCAAGACCAATTCAGTAGGGGCTTTTCATTTTTTCTTGGGTGGTGCACACCTAGTGATGCTTAGGAGTAACTCCTAGCTCTGGACTTAGGGATCATTCCTGATGGTACTCAAAAGGACTTTGGGATGCCATAGATTGAATCCAGGGTGGCTGCATGCAAGGCAGGAGCCCTACTGCTCTGACTAGCCCTCTGGGAATTTCTGATGGAAGAAAAAGCATTTACTGCCACTGGGAAGACTTGAGGAGCACCCCAATCGAGACTACTGTATTCCAGAAACACCTTACTTGGACTGCAGCAACCTAACAAGGAAGGTGTGTGACCACTGACAAGCAACTGGATTAAGCTGGGAGACTTTTTTTAAAAACATTTTTAATTACGGGGGCTGGAGAGAGCATGGCGGTAGGGCATTTGCCTTGCATGTAGGATTGGTTTGAATCCCAGCGTCCCATATGGTCCCCCAATCCCGCCATTTCTGAGCGTAGAGGCAGGAGTAACCCCTGAGTGCTGCTGGGTGTGACCCAACCCCTCCCCCCCAATTTTGTTGATTACATGTCTTTCACAGTTGTAGTTCAGGTGTTTAATGATAGTGAATTAGGGCCATTCCCACCACCAGTGTTGACCTCCCTCCACCATAGTTTCCAGCATGCACCCCAAACCTCTGCCCCTAGCCCCCTGGACTACTAGTGTAACAGGTGTGTTTAGCTTGTTATAGTTTGAGTTTCTTGGTCCTGTTGTTGACTTTGGCTTGGGTATTTAGAACTGACCTCTTTTTTTTTTTATTCCCCCACTCTATGTTACTCAGACATTTTGGCTCCTGGGCCTCATCCACGTACTTTTTTCCTTTTCTCAATTTGTAAAAAGACATAGAAATGTGAGATAGAACAAAGTGATTCAAGTTCTATGGAAAAGCAAGAGGCCCTATCTAGAGTATATGTAAAATTAAAAGAAGAGAAAAAAATGGGGGTGGAGGAGCAGGTGTTTGTTTTGTCTTTGTATAGGTACATAAAACATTGGGGAAATTAGAAAATTCCATTGGCCTAAAAGATATAGGTTGTCTCCACCCATAAAGCATATTGCCAGAAGACCCACCTATAGGCTCCAGGCATGTAGGTTGTCCATCCCCCGTGTCTCTTGTCCCAGAAAAAACTCTGCTCAGTCGCAATTTACAGAGTCAGTCTGAGGGAAGTGTATCTTAAAGGAGAGAGCGGATGCTTGCCTGCCGTAAGTTCATAAATGAAGTGCAACCTTGCTATCTTGAATTGGGTCATGCATCTGGGTTGGCCGTGTGCACGGCAAATGCCCTACCACTGTGCTATAGCTCCAGCCCCTATTTTTTCTTTCTTTTTTTTCTTTTTTGGATCACATCCGGCAGCGCTCAGGGGTTATTCCTGGCTCTATGCTCAGAAATTGTCTTGGCAGGCTCAGGAGACGATATGGGATGCTGGGATTTGAACCACCGTCCCTCTGCATGGAAGGCAAACACCTTACCTGCTATCTCTCTGGCCCCCTATTGCTTGTTCTAATCAGTTTTTTTTTTTTTTTCTTGATTTTTTTGACCCACGGCAGCTCAGGAATCACTCCTTTGTGGAACTCTGGTGGCTATATGGGGTGCCTAGGATCAAATAAGCTTATTTTCCACAGGTTGTCCACATGTAGGATAATCACTTTCTTTTTTTTTTTTTTTTTTTTTGATTTTTGGGCCACACCCGGTAATGCTCAGGGGTTACTCCTGGCTAGGTGCTCAGAAGTTGCTCCTGGCTTGGGGGACCATATGGGACACCGGGGGATCGAACCGCGGTCCGTCCAAGGCTAGCGCAGGCAAGGCAGGCACCTTACCTTTAGCGCCATCGCCCGGCCCCAGGATAATCACTTTCATCTCCTGTGACCTTTCTTTTGTTTTTGTTTGTTTTTATGGTTTTTTGAGCTACTCAGGGCTTACTCCTGGCTATGCACTCAGCGATTACTCCTGGCAGGCTTTGGGACGATACAGGATGTCAAGGGATCAAAGCTAGGCTGACCACTGAACTAAACTAACAACTAAAGTGGAAGGCGGCCCCTGAATGTGAATACAGTGGCTGGATCACTAGACATCTGTCCCATCTGTGAGATTTCTAGGGAGAAATAGGCTCCTTTAAGTCTGAGCCTTGTAGAGGTGGTAGATGGCTGTGGGGCTTCATAACTTAAATCTCATACTTATTAAGATTTAGATATGCCTTAAAATACATTTCTTAGTTTGATCACTTTAAAAATGAAATATTAATTTTTAATATTGGGGCCGGAGCAGTGGCACAAATGGTAAGGCTTCTGCCTTTCCTGCGCTAGCCTAGGATGGACCTTAGTTCCGATCACCAGCGTCCCATATGGTCCCCTAAGCCTGGACCAGTTTCTGAGCGCATAGCCAGGAGTAACCCCTGAGCGTCACCGGGTGTGGCCCAAAAATTAAAACATTAAAAATTTTAGTGTTTTAATCATTAAAAAGAACAAATGAGTAGGACTAGAGAGAGAGTACAATGGGTAAGATGCTTGCTTTGTATGCAGCTGACCTGGGTTAGATTTCTGACATCCCATATGATTCCCTATTCTATACCAATAGCGATTATGGAGTGCAGAGCCAAGAGTACAACCAGGTGTACCTCTTTCCCTGAAGAGGGGGAAAAAAATGAAGGCCAGTAGGAATGTAGCTGAGAGTAGGGCTTTGCATGTACGAATCAATCCTTGGTTTAGATCTCAGGGAGTGGGGTATTGTAAAACACACACACACACAAAGCCACAAATTCAAGTACTTGGGGCTCCAGGGAGTGGGGTATTGTAACACACACACACACACACACACACACACACACACAGAAAAAGCCACAAATTCGAGTACTGCACACACACACACACACACACACACACACACACACACACACATGCTCAGTGTCAACTGTCATAGTTGCACTGAGCACAGAAAGTCTTGTGCTGTGTGCTCAAGGAGTACATCCCAGCACTGACTGGTTAGATAAGAACTAAAGTCCTGGGGCAGGAAGGATACACAGTGGTAGGGAGTTTTGCCTTGCAATCAGCTGGTCCAGAATGGATGGTGGTTCAAATCCCAGCATCCCATATGGTCCCCTTTGCCTGCCAGGAGCGATTTCTGAGTGCAGAGCCAGGAGTAACCCTACTGGAGCCAGAGCATGGAGCCAGGTGACACTGTTATGTGCTCCTCCCATCCCCCAAGAAATCACACTTAACATAAATATGGTATGTTCTACATGCAGGAAAATTTCAGTCTGACTCAACTCTGATGGCAGGTTGGAGAGCAAATGCAAACATCTCTAGTTACAGTATAAAAAGACCTAAAATTGGGGCCGGATAGATAGCATGGAGGTAGGGCGTTTGTCTTCCATGCAGAAGGTTGGTGGTTCGAATCCTGGCATCCCATATGGTCCCCTGAGCCTGCCAGGAGCAATTTCTGAGTGTAGAGCCAGCAGTAACCCCTGAGCGCTTCTGGGTGTGACCCAAAAACCAAAATAATAATAATAATAATAATAATAATAATAATAATAATAAAAATAAAAAGACCTAAAATTGAACTGTGAAGTATGTCCTTGGATCAGAACACATAATAAACTAGGGGTAGTAGTAGGACTACAGCAGTAATCTTTTTTTCTTTTTTCTCCCTCCCACCCTCCCGCCCCCTCTTTAGAAATATATTTTTTAAAGCATTGCACTCTTTTTTTTTTTGGTTTTTGGGTCACAACTGGCAGCTCTCAGGAGTTACTTCTGGCTCTATGCTCAGAGATCGCCCTTGGGAGGCTCGGGGGACCATATGGGATGCTGGGATTTGAACCACCGTCCTTCTGCATGCAAGGCAAATGCCTTACCTCCATGCTATCTCTCCAGCCCCAAAAACATTGCACTCTTACATATTTTGTCATCACTGCTAAAAGTTAAAGGTCCAAAGAAGTGGATGAGGTCAGGTGGCTCAAAAAGAATTTTATATTTTTTTAATAAAGAGTGTTTAGGGCTCTTTGTAAAAATGCATATTTTAAAAGAGCGTTCGGAGCTTGAAGAATAATACCAAACGTAGGTAAGTGCTTACCTTGATGCAACCAACCTGAGTTTCATTCCCAGAACCCCAGATGGATCCCTTAGCCCCACTGAGAGTGATTGCTCATGACTGAACCAGCTACGTGTGGCCCCAAATAAAAAATGAATAAAAATAAAAAGAGGGTCCAGAGAGATAGCATGGAGGTAAGGCGTTTGCCTTTCATGCAGAAGGTCATTGGTTCGAATCCCGGCATCACATATAGGTCCCCGAGCCTGCCAGGAGCGATTTCTGAACGTGGAGCCAGGAGTAACCCCTGAGTGCTGCTGGTTATGACCCAAAAACAGAAAAACAAAACAAAACAAGAGGGTCCAGAACAATAGCACAGTGGGTAGGGTGTGTGCCTTGCACGTGGCTGACCTAGGTTTGATCTTTCTTTGGCATCCCATATGGTCCTCTGAGCCTGCCAGGAGTGATTTCTAAGCGCAGAGCTGGGAGAAACCCCTTATTGCTGCTAGGTGTGAGTGAAAAACAAACAAAAAATTAAATAAAAAGCATTCTGGACAGGACATAGCTCAATGCTTTTCATGCAAGTGTTCTGCTTTAGTTCCCTAGCACTATATAGTTCCCCCATAAGCACTCAGCTGGGAATACCTCTAACACCAGCTGAGTGTGGCCCCCAAACCAGAAACAAAAAAGTTAAAAGCACATCCCACCAATTAACTGAAGATATTCTGTAGCTGTGAAACGTTGTGACTGGTAGACTCTAAGTATTTTCTAAGAAGCACTGCCAACACTTTTCTCTATTCTCGCACAGCCACGAACCAACCACAAGACAATTTATGCTTACATTTTCATAAATAAAAAAAATTCAGTTCACTGATATTTATGAAAATGATAAAGCTATAGTAATGAAGACTGTTAGGCCCGGTACAAAGCTAAACAAAACAAACCCCTACAAGATGGAACAAGAACAACAAATAGGCCCCAATGAATATAGTAATTTAATTTCACAGCAGCAAAATGAGGAATGTCATCATTGGACACTGGTAAATGTGCATGGGCTGGCAGCACACATGTACACAGGACTGATGCATGGTCCCAGGGAGCACATGCACATCCATATCAAGAAAGAATAAAAAAGAACTCAATGGGGGCCGGAGAGGTGGCGCTAGAGGTAAGGAGTCTGCCTTGCAAGCGCTAGCCAAGAAGGACCGAGGTTCGATCTTCTGGCGTCCCATATGGTCCCCACAAGCCAGGGGCAATTTCTGAGCGCTTAGCCAGGAGTAATCAAACGGGTGTGGCTCAAAAATCCAAAAAAAGAACTCAATGAAAATTCCAACACCCAACAAATAGTTTGCAGTTCATATACCTGATAAAGAATGTGCTTTTGTTTGTTTTTGGTTTTTGGGTCACACCTGACGTTCAAGGGTTACTTCTGGCTGTCTGCTCAGAAATAGCTCCTGGCAAACACGGGGAACCATATGGGACACTGGGATTTGAACCAACCACCTTAGGTCCTGGGTCGGCTGCTTGCAAGGCAAACGCCGCTGTGCTATCTCTCCGGCCCCAATAATGTATATTTTTATAAATTTTTTTTGCGATTTTTATAAATTATTTTGTGTGTGTGTGGTTTTGGGTCACACCCGGCAGCACTCAGGGTTCCTCCTGGCTCTATGCTCAGAAATCGCTCCTGGCAGGCTCAGGGGACCATATGGGAAGCTGGGATTCAAACCACTGTCCTTCTGCATAAAGGCAAATGCCTTACCTCCATGCTATCTCTCCGACCCCAAAGATTTTATATATTAAAAAAAAAAAAAAGGCAGATTGGGGATTGAGCTGAGAAAGACCTTTACTGACAACAAGCTCTAATTCATTTGGTTCATAGTCTAAGACTTATTTCACATATGAAAAAGAGGATCAATGGGGCCGGGCGGTGGCGCTAAAGGTAAGGTGCCTGCCTTGACTGTGGTAGCCTCGGACGGACCGCGGTTCGATCCCCCGGCGTCCCATATGGTCCCCCAAGCCAGGAGCGACTTCTGAGCGCATAGCCAGGAGTAACCCCTGAGTGTCACCGGGTGTGGCCCAAAAACCAAAAAAAAAAAAAAAGAAAGAGGATCAAGACCAAACGAAGACAAACTATGAAAAATATTTACTAAAAATGGTGGCTCAAGTGGTCTGCCTTGCACACACTAACCTAGGACGAACCATGGTTCGATCCCCCAGCATCCCATATGGTCCCCCAAGCCAGGGGTGAATGATTTCTGAGCACATAGCCAGGAGTAACTCCTAGCATCACCAGGTGTTTCCCAAAAACCAAAAACAAAACCAAAAAAAAAAAAAAATACCACGTGGCCAGAGTGATAGAGAAGCAGGTAAGGCGTTTGCTTTGCATGCTGCCCTGCCAACTCATACCATATGGGCCCCTAAGCATGCAGCAATGATTCTTTAGTGCAAAGCCAAAGAGTTCTCCCTGTGCACAGCTTGGTGGAGCCCAAAAACAAAACCAAAAACAGACAACTTTGTGCTGGGCTTCCACCGTGGGGTTGTTACATATTGTCTCTTCTAGATTCTCCAGGGCACACAGGGAATGACTCAATGTATACAAAAAGAAACCCCTGTTGTATTGTTGTTGTGCCCTTTTAAGAGCAGCTGTACAGTATAGGCTGTGTTCCTAAACAGGAAATCACCAGAGATAAGGGCTGGGTGCAGTGTGCCGGTTATTTTTTTTTTCTGTTATTTTTAGACAGACTATTGTTTATTTGGGGAAGTCTGCCAATCCTTTCCTATCCCTTCTCACAAGGCCAGTAGGTTAGTTACACAAATCCTCATTGTGGGGGCCGGAGAGATAGCTTGGAGTTTACTAAGGCATTTGCCTTTCATGCATTGTGAACCAGCAAGGAACCCCGTGGCATACTCTGCGATTTGGAAGGATTCGTGCTTTTTAAGTTGGCGGACCCAGTCAAACTTGTGCTCCGAAAACTAGGTACGGAACAGGAGTAAAAAAAAAACCTCCATTTTATATAATAGATAGGGATTGGGGCATTTGCAGACAACTGATGGGAGAGTATAGAAGCAGAAATTGAATATGTTTTCTTTCTTTTTTTTTTGGCTTTTGGGCCACACCCGGTGACACTCAGGGGTTACTCCTGGCTACGCGCTCAGAAGTCGCTCCTGGCTTGGGGGACCATATGGGAAACCGGGGGATGGAACCGCTGTCCATCCAAGGCTAGCGCAGGCAAGGCAGGCACCTTACCTCTAGCGCCACCGCCCGGCCCCTGAGTATGTTTTCTACAAAACAAAGACGACACTATCTCAAGATACTTATAAGTTCGTGCTAACAACCCAGTGATAGGACAGAGACCACTAGGCAATGCAAATCAGCATGCTGGGGTCCAACCACTCCTAAATTGCAGGATGTAGACTAGGCCCCGGGCTTGGGGTTCATAGAGATTTTATAGTCACTGGCACCATGCACATTGTTCAGTTAACCTCAGGAAACAGATAGCAAAGGATACATATTTCGCATAGCACAAGTAACATAATTCAAATAGATCAAGGCCTCCCCAGACAAGGCAGGTCTACCAGTCCTGGATGTGAGTGAGTGGACATAGCTAAGTGTTTATGGGGGCGCCATAGGTATCTATCAGTATGAGTTTCTGTGCCTCCCCGGTGCCTCTTTTCTTCTCAGAAGGTTGGTAGGCTCCATTTACCCACATCAGCCTGACCTCTGGCATTGTATATGAGTAGTAAAGCATAGTTAGCCTAGGGCCTAACCGGCCAGGCATTTCGATCCGCGTCTGTGAATGTGGGGTTGGCATGAGCCCACCTGTCCTTACAATACCATTGTCCAGACATCCCAAATGCATTTCATGCTGATGTCATATAGCCCAGATTCAGGTATTTCATGGCAGCTCCTGTTCTCATGTTAGCCTGTCTGAAATGTGGGCAAGATGGTGGACTCCTGCCCCCAAAACAACCACTTTAACAGCAAGGTCACAAGAAGTGGTTTTTCATTTATCCTTGTATGGTTTGGTTGGGATTGGGGCTATACCTGGCTGTGCTCAGAGTCTTTGTGCTCAGGAATCAACCCTGGCCAAGCTCCAGAGACCATATGTGATGCCAGAGATGGAAGGAGGTAGGCCTCATGCAAATCAAGTACCTTAAGCCTTGTAGTACCTTTTCAAGGGGTTTTCTTTTCATAGTGAAAATGTTAAGGAGCTTGCAAGGCAGGACCACAGTTTTTAAAGTCTAAAGATCATGAACTTTCTTTAAGAAATGCTCAAGCGGACCCGGAGAGATAGCACAGCGGTGTTTGCCTTGCAATCAGCCGATCCAGGACCTAAGGTGGTTGGTTCGAATCCTGGTGTCCCATATGGTCCCCCGTGCCTGCCAGGAGCTATTTCTGAGTAGACAGCCAGGAGTAACCCCTGAGCAGCGCCGGGTGTGGGCCAAAAAAAAAAAAAAACAAAACAAAAACAAACAAACAAAAAAAAGAAACGCTCTAGCTTCAATATGGGAGATTCTTGGAAACCCCCGATTCTTGCTGTAAAACTTGGTCTGTCAGATTAAACAAAACAGCATGAAGTCATCTCACTGCTTTACTACACTACAGCACAATAGATAAGAGTGATGATGGCTGGGCTGCAGTGATAGCATGGAGGTAAGGCATTTGCCTTTCATGCAGAAGGTCATTGGTTCGAATCCCAGCATCCCATATGGTCCCCGGAGCCTGCCAGGAGCAATTTCTGAGCGTAGAGCCAAGAGTAACCCCTGAGTGCTGCTGGGTGTGACCCAAAAACCAAAAACAAACATAAAAAAGAGATGATGGTTCTTATATTTACCCTATAAGAATGTTTAGAGGCCAGAGGGATAGCATGGAGATAAGGCGTTTGTCTTTCATGCAGGTCATCAGTTCAAATCCTGGTATCCCATATGGTCCCCCATGCCTGCCAGGAGCAATTTCTGAGCATGGAGCCAGGAGTATCCCCTGAGCAATGCCGGGTGTGACCCAAAAACCACACACACACACACACACACACACACACACACACACACACACACACACACACACACACACACACACACACACACAAAGCAAGAATGTTTGTGAGACCCTGATAGAGCTGGTGATTTCAGACACATTTTTGTCTCCTCTTAGCCCACTGTTGAATAAAACCTTGTTATTCCACCATGAAATTCTGTGTGCTTGATTAAGCAAACACTGGTACCTGGGTTCAAGCCTGACTCCCCATACGGTCACTTCAGGAGTAATACTGATTAGCTCTGGAGTAGAAGAAGACCCCAAAACTGGAATAAAGTTTAACACTTTAATTCGTCTGCCAACAAGATTCCCCAGCCTGGCCAGCCAGGGCCATCCCCCAGAGGAGATGAGCCCTGCCCAAGGTCATAGGGAAGATTATATAGGGAAAGGATATAGGGAGGTTCCAGCTTTCTGATGATCTTTAAAATAATTGGCTATTGTCTAGGGGTACCTTCCTACTGCTCGTTCCCTGATATTTGGTAAGGCCAGGTAGTTTGGGGCATTGCCTATGGAAATAGTCTTGTATAGACCTAGCATGTGGTTTATACCATGTGGTTCATACAAAATGACATCTCTCCCTACTCAGACATGAGAAGAAGCCTGTCATGTGGCTTTTACAAAATGGCCTTCCTCTTTGTTCAGAACTCAAGTCCCAACATTACCTAAGAGCTCAGAGCCAGAGTAAGCCCTGAGCAACACCAGGGTAGTGTGGTCTAAAATTGAAATAAAACAAATGAACAACAATACAAATAAAACAATACCAAAAACAACAACAACCCAAGAATGATTCTCTGAGCACAAAACCAGGAGCAGGCCTAAGTACTGCCAAGTGTGTCCTTTACCCCCACAACAACAAAAAAAGAATAAAGAAACAGAAACAGTTATTGTAAAGTAAAAGAAAAGAAAAGAGAAGCCTCAAACCATGAAGGAACTTAGTATAGGATTAAGTATGGGGTGGTGTGTGTGTGTGTGTGTGTGAGTGTGTGTGTGTGTGTGTGTGTGTGTGTGTGTGTGTGTATTAAGAAAACTGGGTCTTTGTGTTACTTATCAAGCAAAGTATCAGAGGATTCGTGTTTGTTTCTCAGAGATGTATTGTTAATTTAGGACTTATTTGTGTTGTTAGATAAAATTAACATTTTGCATTCCCCTTAGGCTGGCAGGGACTGTGTTTATTTAAGAACTTTTAGGTAATATATTTCATCATATGTCCAAGTATTGCCCTTTATCTTAGTGTGCTCAAGGTCTGGGGCAAAATTTATAGTCTTGAGTAATTGTAAACTTCCCCAGTCTCAGAAAGAGTCCAGGAATTTGCAGGAATGTTTAAAATGTAGGATGAGACAACTAAAGTGAAGCTGCTTGCAGTTGCTGGAAAGGAAAAAACTGGCTTCCCCTTTCATATTCAGGATTTGCTCTTGGCTCTGTACTCAATAATCATTTCATAAGATGTGTCAGGGATCAATCCCCACTCAGGTGTGTACAAGGCAAGTGTGGGACCCTGAGATTTCTGCTTTCTCCTTTCTGCATTTGGCTAAACTGCTTAAATGCTGCAAGTCAGCTCTGGATGGGGTTGACTGATGGAGGGACTGAGGATGAGGTCTTCCCCCTCCAGCTTGGAACACACGTCTGCCACCCTGTTCAGCCGGTGGGGGGAATGTGTGAGCCAGGAGTAACCCCTAAGCACTGCCGGGTGTGACCCAAAGAACAACAACAAAAAAGGAAGAAAGGGGCCGGAGTAAGGTGTTTGCCTTTCATGCAGAAGGTCATTGGTTCAAATCCCAGCATCCCATATGGTCCCCCGAGCTGCCAGGAGCAATTTCTGAGATAGAGCCAGGCATAACTTGAGTGCTGCCTGGTGTGACTCAAAAACAAAACAAAACAAACAAACAAAAAAAAAGGAAGGAAGAAAGAAAGAAAGAAATGTAACAAATCAGGGTTGTTTTATGGGTGCTGAAAGGGGATAGTGATATGCATGTACATGGTACCCCCTTCATTAACAACAGAGCAAGTAACTATTAGGGTTCAGTATCGAAGACCACACAAAGCAATGATCTTTGTATGAAAGGATTTTATTATGCATCACAAGTCAAGCAAGTGTTATTAAGCCCTGAAGCTGACCTGTAAAGGGCCGTCCCCTTCAGAAGGAGCGCGACCTTGGCCTTGGGTAAAGGGCTTCCTTTTATGCTCTACAACCACAACTCACAATTTCCTTGTGGCCTTTGGAATGATTGGTTCGATCCACCTGAAGGTTATGTGTGGTGGTTACATATTCTTGGGAACTGTCAGACAACCAGTTTCCTCCTATTATTTGATGGATTGGCACATTGTTTGGGACATGGTTGGGAGGTTCAAGACTTGGTTGGAAGGTAATTTCTAGGTCAACTCACTCTGCCTTACATAATGCCTTATTCTGGAGAGAAGAGGGGGGTGACTGAGAGGTCAGCCTGTGTGTACAAAATGGTTGACATCTTAAGATGGAAGAATTTGGGGCCGGAGAGACAGCATGGAGGTAAGGCGTTTGCCTTTCATGCAGGAGGTCATCGGTTTGAATCCCAGCGTCCCATATGGTCCCCTGTGCCTGCAAGGAGCAATTTCTGAGCCTGGAGCCAGGAATAACCCCTGAGCACTGCTGGGTGTGACCCAAAAACCACAAAACAAACAAAGAAACAAAAAAAGAGGAGTTTGTACTGTCCTTTTTTTTTTTTTTTGGTCACACCTGGCATCACACAGGGGTTACTCCTGGCTCTATGCTCAGAAATCGCTCCTGGCAGGCTCTGGGGACCATATGGGATGCCAGGATTTGAACCAATGACCTTCTCTCTCTGGCCCTATGCTAAGTCTTAATTCAGGGTGGCCTTACACTACAGTGGGAGGGGGTGCAGAAGGGGGAAGAAAGAGAGAGAAAGAGAGAGAAGAGGGGAGGGGAGTGAGGAGAGGAGAGAAGAGAGATGGCTGCCCCAGGTGGGTGGGGTGGGTAGTAGGGAAACAGGAGACATCACTGGTGGAGGGAAAAGTGCACTGTCATACATTCTGACAGAAACTCAATCATGAAAATATTTAGAACCACAGTAATTATTAAAAAAAAAAGGGGGGGGGCGAAGAGATAGAACAGCGCTAAGGCATTTGTCTTAGATGCAAAAGGACGGTGGTTCAAATCTTGGCACCCCATATGATCCTCCAAGCCTGCCAGGAGCTATTTCTGAGCATAGAGCGAGGAGTAACCCCTGAGCACTGCCGGGTGTGACCCATAAACCAAAAAAAAAAAAAAAAAAAAAAAAAGGTGGGGGGCCCGGAGAGATAGCTTGGAGGTAGTGAGTTTGCCTTTCATGCATAAGGACAGTGGTTCGAATCCTAGCATCCCATATGGCCCCCTGTGCCTGCCAGGGGCGATTCCTGAGTGTAGATCCAGGAGTAACCCCTGAGCGCTGCAGGGTGTGACCCAAAAACAATAAAAAAAAACAAACAAACCAAAACCAAACCAAAACAAAACAAAAAAAAACAAACACGCAGCCAGCGTTGTTTTTGGTTTGGTTAATTTATTTTTGGATTGCTCCTACTGTAGCTCACTTATCCTGGTGTCACTCACAGAGACATTCTCAGGGATCACTCCTGATAAGCTCCGGGAACTATTTGGGATGCTGGGGATCAAACCCAGGTCAGCTGCATGCAAGGCAAGAGCATTACCTGCTATACTATCTTTCCAGTTCAGAAACTTATTTCTAAATAATCAACAAACTCATGAAAAGAGCTCAACTTGATTATCAGGTGGATGCCAATTAAAATCACATACCAATTATCCAATTATCACCCAGAAAAATGTTTAAATTGGAAAGTATCAAATGTAGATTTGGAAATAGAAAAACTTGTGTTATTGATAGGAAGAAAAATTGGTGTAAACATTTAACTTTTTTTTTTCAAATATGGAACACTTCACAAATGTGTGTGTCATCCTTGCACAGGGGCCATGCTCTGAAGCATTCCCAATTTTAGTTTATGTGCTGCCATAACTTTTTAAATTTGCATTGCATGCAGTTGACTAATCCTGGTTTGAATTCATGGCACTGATAATGGTCTCCTGACAACTACAGGAATGATCCCTGAGCAACATCCCTAAGCACCATTAGGTGTGCCCTCACCTACAAAATAACAGAACCAAAAAAAAATTTTTTTTGGGGGGGGCCAGACCCATATACGCTCAGGGGCTACTCCTGGCTATGCGCTCAGAAATCACTCCTGGCTTGGGGGGACTATATGGGATGCCGGGAGATCGAACCGTGGTCCGTCCTAGGCTAGCTAGCGCTTGCAAGGCAGAGACGCCTTACCTCTAGTGCTCCAGCTCCCAAAATATTAACTTTGATCATGACACAACCTATACTATACCAACTCAATTTTTAGGTATATACTTAATAGAAATACACTTATTGGGGCCAGAGCAATAATACAGCAGGTAGGACATCAGCTTTGCATGTGGCTAATCTGGGTTTTATCTCTGGAATCCTTTGATTACCCCCAATCCCTGAGTGTCCTGAGATCTACCAAGTATGGCCAAAACAAAATGGGGGGAGGGGACACATAGATCACTTATGATGTTCATCAAAAGATATAGACACAATCACTCCCTCCCCCGCCCCCCACACGTGCAAAGCATTAAGACTCAAATTTGGGCCCGGAGAGATTTGCCTTGCAAGCAGCTGATCCAGGACCAAAGGTGGTTGGTTCGAATCCCGGTGTCCCATATGGTCCCCCATGCCTGCCAGAAGCTATTTCTGAGCAGACAGCCAGGAGTAACCCCTGAGCACCGCCAGGTGTGACCCAAAAACCAAAAAAAAAAAAAAGACTCAAATTTAGGAACTGGGAAGGTGGCGCTAGAGCTAAGGTGTCTGCCTTGCAAGCACTAGCGTAGGACAGACCTTGGTTTGATCCCCGGCGTCCCATATGGTCCCCCCAAGCCAGGGGCGATTTCTGAGCTCATTGCCAGGAGTAACCCCTGAGTGTTAAATGGGTGTGGCCCAAAAACCAAAAAAAAAAAAAAAAAAAAAAAAGACTCAAATTTAGGGGCCGGGAAGGTGGCGCTAGAGGTAAAGTGTCTGCCTTGCAAGCACTAGCGTAGGACAGACCTCGGTTCGATCCTCGGCGTCCCATATGGTCCCCCCCAAGCCAGGGGTGATTTCTGAGCTCATAGCCAGGAGTAGCCCCTGAGCTTATATGGGTTTGGCCCCCCCCCCAAAAAATTTTTTTTGGTTTCTGTCAGGAGTAACCCCTGAGTTAAATGGGTGTGGCCCAAAAGCCAAAAAAACAAAAACAAAAACAAAAAAACCCCCTCAAATTTAGGCCAGGGGGGCCCGGAGAGATAGCACAGCAGCGTTTGCCTTGCAAGCTGCTGATCCAGGACCAAAGGTGGTTGGTTCGAATCCCGGTGTCCCATATGGTCCCCCATGCCTGCCAGGAGCTATTTCTGAGCAGACAGCCAGGAGTAACCCCTGAGCACCGCTGGGTGTGACCCAAAAACTAAAAAAAACTAAAAAAAAAAAAAAAATTTAGGCCAGGGAGGTAGCTCAGTCTTATAATACTTGTCTTGCATATATAAGTCCATGGATTTGATCCCTGGCACCACACACAAACTATATAAATACATAATTGTATATAAATATATATAGTATATTAAATATATTACAGATAATTCAGTGACTGTCAAATTGAATTGTGTAAACCACATGATTAATACATACATATATATGTACATATACAGTTGTTGCTTGTTTTTGTTTTGAGGCCACAGCTGGTGCTGTCAGAGTTTATTCCTGGTTGTGATCTCAGGGCTCACTGCTGATATTTGGTGAACTATATGTAGTGCCAAAGATCAAACCAAGGGGCCGGAGAGATAGCATGGAGGTAAGGCATTTGCCTTTCATGCAGGAGGTCATCGGTTCGAATCCCGGCGTCCCATATGGTCCCCCGTGCCTGCCAGGAGCAGTTTCTGAGCCTGGAGCCAGGAATAATCCCTGAGCACTGCCGGGTGTGACCCAAAAACCACAAAAAAAAAAAAAAAAAAAAAAAAAAAAAAGATCAAACCAAGGTAGTTTGCCTGGATATCACACCAAATTGTGGTATCATTGACATAATGAACAAACTAAGCAATAAACTACATATGGCTAATGAAGGAAATATACAAGTAAACATAATCATGAAATCCTTACACAGAAGAGTATGAACTAGTTCACTTTGACCACAATAAAAAACAAGTAAGAAATCATTACACAGAAGAGTATGAACCACTTCACTTTGACCACAATAAAAAAAAAGTATTAGGGCCAAAATGATAGTATAGTCTGTAGGGAGCTTGCGTTGCATGCTTATATGGGTTTGATTCCCAGCATCCTAGATTGTCCCCAATCTTACCAGGAGTGATCTCTGAGGACAGGAAAGAGTAAATCCTTAGCATCAGCAGGTATGAACCAAAAAGCAAAAAAAGAAAAAGAATGTGCTATAATTGTACCAAAAGGTTTGTTGAGAAGTTTTTTCCTGTTTGTCTTGGGGCAATTATCTGGCTGAGCTCAGTTGTTCAGAATCCCTCAGGGGAGCATGAAGTCCTAGGGAGCCTTCCAGAATCCAGTATGAAAAACCTGCAGCCCTGCCCTTTGAGCTGTCTCAGATCCCAACAGCACCAATTAAGGGGCTGCTCTGTTCATTAAATGAATTAAGACACAGTGGTTTAGTGTTTGATTAAAAAAAATAATAATAAAACAAAAAACCAGACTGGGGATTGTACAGACCTAGTGCCTGGCACCCCAGGATTCTGGAGCACTACCAGGAGTGATCCCTGAGTGCACAGGCAGAGTGAGCACTGAACAGTTAGGTGTGAGTAGAAAAAAAAAGTGTTGTGATCAGAACACTTCATGATAAATATCTTAATTTGCCAAGGTTCATGTCTCTTCCCAGGCACAAGTAAAATTGTGGTTTTCATAGAATGGGCAGAAGGCTGAAGTCAGGAATGTCAAAATCTACCAGTACGTCTGAAAAGGTGGTCAAGTGCCATGGGAAGTATTGGAGCCCCGGCATGTGAAAAATAGGTGCACTCTCACCCCACCTCACTATAAAGCCTCTCAGAAGGCAATGAAGAGTCAAGAGGGTATGGTTGTTTTAAAAAGAACCAATAGTGGGGAGAGATAGCATGGAGGTAGGATGTTTGCCTTGTATGCAGGACGGTGGCTCGAATCCCCAGTCCCGTTCCCTCCCCCCCCACAAACCTGCCAGGAGCAATTTCTGAGTGTAAAGCCAGGAATAACCCCTTGAGTGCTGCTGGGTATGACCCCCAAAACAAAAAACAAAGAAAAAAAAAAAAGAACCAATAGTGGGGCTGGAGTGGTGGTGCAAGCAGTAAGGCATCTGCCTTGCGCGCACTAGCCTAGGACGGACCGGACCGCCATTTGATCCCCCAGTGTCCCATATGGTCCCCCAAACCAGGCGCGATTTCTGAGCTCATAGCCCGGGTGTGGCTGAAAAACCAAAAAAGTAGAAAACCCAATAGTTCAAGGGTTTTCTCATCCTCAGCCAATTTGTCTGCACCCAGTGAGCTCTGCCTAGGTTGTCAAGACTTGTCAGACCTTTTGCGAGTGCAGCTGCCATCCGGCTTTATAGTAGTCTACTGCTGTCCTCCCTTGCTACCTAGAGGCTGTAGGCCACTTCTCAGCCTTTCCTCATACCCCGCCCTCTGTGCCTATAGACGCCTTGAAATGCGACCCAGATTTGGGGCTCTGGTAGCCTCGAAAAGTGGCCTTTAATAGGTGCTTCCAGGTCTCGCAGCCCAACAACACTCACTCCTTCGGGGTTGTATGGTTTGCTTCCCATAGGTGTTTGAAGGCTAAAGGTCCGGGGCCAGATAGTATAGCAGGTAAGGCAGCTCAAGTCTAGCACATAGTTGGCCCCCTCCCCCAAAATAGTCTACCTACACACCTGGCAGGCTCTTGTACCTGCTAGCAAACATGTTCTAATTTGCACCTGATCCAGTTTGGTGTAATTCCTTTGGCAAATGTTTTGGGGAAATAACAGACTGCTCAGATCACTCGGAATCACTTCTGGCAGTGCTTATGGGACCATATGAGATGCTGGAAACTGGCAGCCTGTAAGGCAAATGTCCTGCAGCTATACTTACTGTTAAGAGCATCAGCCTTGGGGCTGGAGAGATAGCTTGGAGGTAAGGTGTTTGCCTCCTTCAAGTTCCTGAAAGTGAAGTGGTGAGGATCTACATTTTGAAACCCTGGTGGTGTAAAGCAGCTGCAGCTGGGTGCATGTGGTCCAGTAGTAGTTGCAGGAGTGGCTCCCCAAATATTAAAAACGCAAAGGATTCAAGTGTTGACAAGAGACTTTTATACCATGTTCAGGAAAACAATATTCTCATAAGCCAAGTAGAAAGTCCATTTAGAGATAACTGGATAAGCAAGTACAGCCTTAGAAAGTATTATGGGGGGCCCGGAGAGATAGCACAGCGGTGTTTGCCTTGCAAGCAGCCGATCCAGGACCAAAGGTGGTTGGTTCGAATCCTGGTGTCCCATATGGTCCCCCAGGCCTGCCAGGAGCTATTTCTGAGCAGACAGCCAGGAGGAACCCCTGAGCACTGCCGGGTATGGCCCCAAAAGCAAAAAAAAAAACAAAAACACACACACACAAAAAAGAAAGTATTATGGGGGGCTGGAGAGATAGCATGGAGGTAAGGCATTTGCCTTTCATGCAGGAAGGTGGTTCGAGGCATTCCATATAGTCCCCTGTGCTTGCCAGGGGCGATTTCTGAGCATTTAGCCAGGAGTAAACCCTGAGTGCTGCCGGGTGTGGCCCCCCAAAAAGTATTATGGGATAAAGCTTAGCTGAAACACGTGCTATGTCCAGATCTTTTCTACGCCAAAAAGACTAGAGCTGGAGTAATATATAGCACAGCAGCGGGGCATTTGCCTTGCACACAGATGACCCAGGATGGTCCCCCAAGCCTGCCAGGAATGATTTCTGAGCGCAGAGCTAGGAGTAACTCATCAGAGCTGCCAGGTGAAAACAAACTGTAAAGTGGTTAGGGTATTTGCCTTGTACATAACCTTGGTTTGATCCAACACCCTATATCAGGGGTCTCAAACTCAATTTACCTGGGGGCCTCAGGAGGCAAAGTCTGGGTGAGGCAGGGCCGCATAAGGGATTTCGATTACTGAATATTCGCAATAAAAATCGCATTAGACATTTGCATACCTCGAATGGAACTGCTTGGGGTATGCGAATGTTTAATGCGATTTTTCTTGAGATTATTCGGTAAGCGAATAATCGCAAATACCAGGATATTTGAAGGCCGGCCTCGGGCCACAAAGTGTTGTACAGAGGGCTGCGAGTTTGAGACCCCTGCCCTATATGGTTGAGTACACCAGGAGTAAGCCCTAATTAAATGTCTAATGTACCCCCTAGAATGTATCATAAGTGACAAGTCAAGGATAAATACTAAATATTAGTTACATGATATTTAGTGCAGTCAAATCAAAGACGCAGAGAGGCCCGACAGTACAGTGGGTGAGGTTATCACCCTGTATACTTCTAAACCTTGGTCTTTTTCTGAACAGGGGAGGCCCTGAAAGGAAAACCCCAAGGTCAACCACAAAGCCAAGGTGGATCACCACTTAATTCAGGGGTCTCAAACTTGCAGCCCACAGGCTGCAAACTGCCCTCTGTACATTTTGTGGCCCTGCCCTAGAGAAATCTTTTTTTTGTTTTAGTTCTTTGGGCCATAGCCCCCAATGTTCAAGGCTTACTGACTTTGCCTCCTGCAGCCGGCAGGTAAACGTAATTGGAAAAGCAGAGTATAGAAGGCAGTATAGTAGTGACATTGAGTAAAAGTGTAGCATATATCACCCCCCTCAAAAGATGATGCAATCTGCTACTTTTACTTACAATTATCTAAATGTGAATGACTACAAGTGCCAGAAATGCTTATTTCCATTAATGGCTTTCATTCCCCTCTCACAACACATACAGAGACTCAATTGAGCATTAAATACTTTTATTTGTGAAACGGGTGGCAGTTGTAGATGGTTTGACAGGAAACAAACTTGTTAACACACTCATGGATTCTCCCTTAAAATTTGGGGAACTTGAGTTTCAGTGCAATTGAACACTAAGAACTTCGTTATGCCCTAGCAGTGATCCCATGGCGACCCACCCATTTCTTAAAAAAAAAAAAAAAGGGGGGGTGCTCTTGATACCTGGTAGTGGTCTAATCAGGTTGGGGTTGAGGACATCAGCTTCAAATCCGTGGCGCTGTAACAAAAGGGTTGAGGTTAATCCACATACTCCAT
>NC_064863.1:43150916-43313416 GCF_024139225.1 Suncus etruscus | reverse complement strand
TTCCCTCCTAATCAGGAGATGAAAATAAAAAGAATTAGATTAAAGTTTAGTTTTAATTCAAGAGAATTAGCTATTTCAATATGAGGAAATCTACCTCAATGTACCGGTACCTTACATCTCTGGACAAATATTTCAACTCAATAGAGATAACAACTGCAATTCATTTGAAACAGTAAAACTATTCTCATTTTTAAAGAGAAACGTTGACAACAAAATAGTTAACATTAAATATATAAATGATGGAACCAAACCAAACCATTGTACAACTGTTTAGGATAATCTGAATATGGTATAAAAATGCACACATTTCATTTATTTATTTATTTATTTATTTATTTATTTTTATTTATTTTGGTGTTTGGATTTTGGGCCAGACCTGGTGATACTCAGGGGTTACTCCTGGCTATGCTCTCAGAAATCACTCCGGCTTGGGGGGACCACGAACCGAGGTCTGTCCTAGGTCAGCCATGTGAAAGGCAAACAACCAACCGTTGCCCCACTGCTCTGGCCCCACATTTCAGTTTTTAAAGGGAATTGAATCCATTAGCTTTCTTAGTCGTCCTACTTACTTGAAAGAAATTGGTTTATCTAATTTGAAATCATTTGCTTTATCCAAAGTTAGCCGGGCAGAAAATGAACAAAGGAACTTAAAGGAATAGAGATCTAGGTGGAAAGGCTGGAGAGGTGTCGGGTGGCCCTAATAGGCTGGTACTTTCCCACATTTCCCAACTTCCACTATGCAGAACAAGAGCATCTTCCCTAAACCATTGCTCATTCCCCCCTCTGGCCTTCATCACTGTTAACACACTCAGCTCCCCAATTGATTCTCCTTTCACTTCCTCTCTCTAGTGTTTAACCTTCCTCTCTATCCATCCATCCATCTACCCACACTTTACCTCTTATCCTGAACAAGTAAATTTTCCCTGCAAAGGGCCCAGAGAGATAGCACAGCGGCGTTTGCCTTGCAAGCAGCCGATCCAGGACCAAAGGTGATTGGTTTGAATCCCGGTGTCCCATATGGTCCCCCGTGCCTGCCAGGAGCTATTTCTGAGCAGACAGCCAGGAGTAACCCCTGAGCACCGCCGGGTGTGACCCAAAAACCAAAAAAAAAATTTTTTTTCCCTGCATGATGTTCCCCGAATGCCAGAGGAACTGATTTTTTTTTTTGGGGGGGGGGCCACACCCGGCGGTGCTCAGGGGTTATTCCTGGCTGTCTGCTCAGAAATAGCTCCTGGCAGGCACGGGGGACCATATGGGACACCGGGATTTGAACCAACCACCTTTGGTCCTGGATCGGCTGCTTGCAAGGCAAATGCCGCTGTGCTATCTCTCCGGGCCCGGAACTGATTTTTTTAAATTTTTATTTAAACAACATGATTTCCAAAATTGTTCAAAATACAGTTGTTTCAGATGTTCATTGTTCCAACATCAATGCCACCACCAGTGTTCTACCCATCCTCCAAGCCTGCCCTGTTAGCAAGCAAACTTACTACAATAAAATAGCTGATAGGGGTTGGAGCAATAGCACAGTGGCAGGGCATTTGTCTTGCATGCAGTCGACCCTGGAAGGACCCAGATTCGATCTCCACCATACCATATGGTCCCCTGAGCCTGCCAAGAGTGATTTCTGAGTTCAGAGCCAAGAGTAACCCCTGAGTGCCTCCAGGTGTGGCCTCAAAACCAAAATAAATAAATAACATAAAACGGCAAATAGAATTATCAGAAAATGAATCAATAAAAGTCAATTTGTGATAATTGTTATGTCTCACAATGGTGTTACTAAAGGAGCACCATTTAAAGGAAAATAACAACAAAAACCTTCCACAGATATTTTTGTTTGTTTTTGTTTTAGGGCCACATCTGATGGTGCTCAGGGATCACTCTTGGCAGGCTCATTGGACAACAAGGGATGCTGGGAAATTGAACCCAGGTCAGCTGTGATTCAAGTTCCTTCCCAACTGTTCTATTGCTTTCGCCCCACAGGTATCTTATTTAACCCCAACTATCTATCAATCTCTGTATCTACCTACCTATATGTGCATCTATGTGTACATGTCATCAATCTATATATGTGTACATAAAAAGTTCCTTACAGAAAATATTAGTGCTCTCAAATGGGGGGGGTGACTTTATTTTTTTTTTTTTAATTTTGGGTTACAACTGTCTGTACTCAGGGCTTACTCCCGATTCTATGCTCAGAGATTAAACCTGTGGCACTTTGAGAACCATATTGGTTATCAGTGGTCAAACTTGTGTTGGCTTAGTGCCAGGCAAGCACTCTACCCTCTATACTCTCTCTAGCTACCCAGGGATCATTCCTGGCTGTGCTTTAGGAACCATATGGGTTGCCCAAGATCAAACCTGGATAGCCATATACAAGGCAAGGATCTTACCCATGGTACTATCTCTCTGTCTCCCATCCAGCCCCACTTTTAACTTTTTTAATTTTTTTTGGTAGGCCAGAGATAAAGTACATGTTTAGCATATATGAGGCCTGGGGATAAATTCCTAGCACCAAAGGACAATGAGGGATGATTTGTTTTATTGCCTCTACTTGACAGACCTGGAACAAATACTGTCAACTGCTGAGATTTCCACTATAAATTTCCACTATGCATGCAAAGCATTCTCGTATTTTCTGTTGGTCTGGTGAAGGAATAAGGTGAAATAATATTTGCAACTCAAAAATTACCTCCTAAATGATCAAATGTCTGCTTTGAAGAATCCAAATTTTGAATTTATGAGGAATTTTTTAAAATGACTCACCTATGTTATTACCCTTACAAAGACTAACAAGTTGATTTTTGGATCACACCTGGCTGTGCTCAGAACTTATCTGGTTCTCTGTTTAGGGATCACCCCCATGGGTGTTCGGAAGATAATAAGCTGAGCCAGTGATTGAACCCAGGTCAGCTGTGTGCAAGACTAGAGCCTTACCTACTGTAATATTTTTCTGGCTCCTGAAAGCTAACAAGCTAAAGCTAGTGAAAGAAGGGGTCAGAGAGATAGTTCAGTGGTTAAGTTATTTGTCTGCATGTGACTGATCACCACCTGTATCTCTATCCCAGGCACTATATATGATTCCGAAGTACAAGGTCAGTACTACCAGGTGGGGCCCAAAAACCAAAACCAAAAGAAAACTTGAAAAATTAAAAAAAGAAATTGGGGGCCCGGAGAGATAGCACAGCGGTGTTTGCCTTGCAAGCAGCTAATCCAGGACCAAAGGTGGTTGGTTCGAATCCCGGTGTCCCATATGGTCCCCCGTGCCTGCCAGGAGCTATTTCTGAGCAGACAGCCAGGAGTAACCCCTGAGCAATGCCGGGTGTGGCCCAAAAAAACAAACAAAAACAAAAACAAAATTGGGGTTGGGAGATAATACAGCAGGTAGGGCACTTGCCTTAAATGTAGCCTACCCAGATTTGATCCTTGGCATCCCATCTGGTCATTTGAGTCTACCAGCATTGAATCCTGAGTGCAGAGCCAGTAATAACCCCTGAGCACTACCGGGTATGACCAAAAACTAAATTTAAAAACTTTAAATAAAAAAATTTTTTTTTTTTGCTTTTTGGGCCACACCCAGTGACACTCAGGGATTACTCCTGGCTATGCACTCAGAAATTGCTCCTGGCTGGGGGACCTTATAGGACGCCAGGAATTGAACCAAGATCCATCCTAGACCTGCCGTGTACAAGGGCGAATGCCCTACCACTGTGCTATCGCTCCAGCTTCAATAAAAATTAAATTTAAATTAAAAAATGTAAAACATTAAAAAAAAATTTTTTTTTGTTTTTTTTTGGTTACATCTGGCTGCACTCTGGAGTTATTCCTGGCTCTGTACTCAGAAGTACTCGGGGGACCATATGGGATGCCAGGATTCAAACCAGGGTTCATCCTGTGTTGGCTGCAATCCAGGCAAATTGCCTTACCGTTGTGCTATTGCTCTGGTCCCAACATTAAAATTAAAAAAAAAAATCCCAGGGGCCAGAGCAATAGTACAGTGGATAGGATGCTTGCCTATCATACTGTAGACCCAGATACAATCCTCAGTATCCCATTTGATTCCCCGAGCCTGCTCAGAGTAATTCCTGAATAATAAACCAAGAAATAAACCTGAGTATCTCTGGGTGTGACCTCCCCAAACATCCCATAAGAAAACAAATCAAAACCAAACCCTGAAGCTCCCAGAATGGAACTCTCAAAGAGCTTGAATACATGTTTTGCATGCAAGGTGCTCGGAATCAGATCCTGGCACTGCATGTGACCCTGAGCACCAAGCTGGGAGTAGTTCCACACCAGGTGTGCCCAATACAAAAGCAAAACCTCATTCCTTCCACATAATGATAATTAATTTTTTTGTCTTTTCAACAGTTTGTCATTTTCTTCTTTACACTCAAGAAAAGTGAAAATTGGGCCTGAGTGATATAGCACAGCGGTAGGGATTTTGCCTTGCCCGTGGCTGACCCAGGATGGACAATGGTTCAATTCCAGGCATCCCATATGGCCCCTGGAGTCTGCCAGGAGCAATTTCTGACTGCAGAGCTAGGAGTAGCCCCTGAGCACCGCCGTTGCCACCGGGTGTAACCCAAAAAAAAAAAAAAAAAAAAAAAAGAAAGAAAGTGAAAATCACTGGTGAAGAGATCAGTGTTGAAACATTATGCCTGAAACCCAATCATGAGTGACTGTAGTTTCATGATGACTGAATAAAAACATTAAAAAAAAAAGTGAAAATCACTCAGAGGTTATTGAAAATTCACGGCAATTCTATTGTACTGAGCTCTGAGATGCTAATTCTGAGGGTTTGGTGGACTCAAGTGTGGAAGATGATGAACTCTGGGAAGTGAAAGTCTGACCAGAAAAAGACTACCAGGGCGGGGAGAACAGGCCACATAGCCCAAGGCAAAGGTTCTGCAGAGCAATCATCACTGCAAAAATAACAGGATATTGAAAATCTCATTAAGCAGCAAACAAAAGAGGCATTTTTGCTTAGATAGCTACCTATTAAGACTATTATGTAAACATCAATCCAATTCTAAAGACAGATGAGAGGAACATTTATATTCTTTATTTTAGAGCAGAGGTAGCTAGCTCATCTAAGTGAATGACGCATCCAGTGGTTTAAAACAACCTTTTAAACACATCGGATTACATTTATATTTATAAGCCTGTATCCACTTTCCAATCCACCTGCTGCTGAATGCCCACTATGGAACGTGGCCACAGAAACCTGACATGACTTGAACATCATGCTGGGAGACTTTGTGAGGCCTGAGACTAGGGGGTTGGGTTCAAGGATCATAAATAGTGCCAGAGTCCAAAACCAGGCAAGTGCCTTTCCCGCTGTACTATTCTAGCCCTTATTTTCTTTCTGTTTTGAGATCAAATCCAGCAGGGGCTACTCCTGGTTCTGTGCTCAGAGATTATTCCTAATAGCATGCAGGAAATCATGCTTCCTGCATGTAAAGTATTGCGCTCAGCACATTGGACTATTTTCAACCCTGGTGATGTTCCTTCTCAAGAAAAGTAGGGCTGGTGAGATAGTATGGAGGTAAGATGTTTGCCTTCCATGCAGAAGGACGGTAGTTCAAATCCCGCCATCCCATATGGTCCCCCGTGCCTGCCAGGGGCGATTTCTGAGCATAGAGCCAGGAGTAACCCCTGAGTGCAACCCGGTGTGACCCAAAAAAACAAAAAAAAAAGAAAAAACAAAAGCAATTGGTGGGGCTAGAGCAATGGCACAGTTGTAGGGCATTTGCCTTGCATGCAGCTGACCCCAGTGTTCCATATGGTCCCCAGAGCCAGTTGTGATTTTATTTTGCAGGGGGGGGTCCACACCAGCAGTGCTCAGGGATTACTCCTGGCTCTGTGCTCAGAAATCGCTCCTGGCAGGCACGGGGGACTACATAGGATGTCAGGATTCGAACAAAGGTCCATCCTGGATCGAATTCGTGCAAGACTGTGCTATCTTTCCAGCCCCCCAGTAGTGGTTTCTGAGCACAGAGCCAGGAGCAACCCTTAAACATCACCGGGTGTGGCCCAAAACCCCCCCCAAAAAGCAATTGGTGAATCCAGAGATAGCACAGCAATAGGACATTTGCCTTGCACGCAGCTGACACAGGATGGACGGTGGGTCGATTCCTGGCACTCAATATAGTCCCCTGAGCCAGCCAGGAGCGATTTCTGAGCACAGAGCCAGGAATAACCCTTGAGCCCTGCCATTGTGACCCAAAAACAAAAAAACAAAACAAAACAAAAAGAAAAGCAATGGGCAGGGTTCAGGAAAAAACAGGCTGAACTACTGGCTCAGAGGTTAGAGCTCTTGCTTTGTATGTCTTGAGGCCCTATACAACAGGACTATATTGTATTGCCAGAAAGAAAAAAGAAAATACAAAAATATCTTATATATATATATATATATATATATATATATATATTATAGCTTTTCTTTTTTTGGTTTTTTGGCCACACCTAGCTGTTTTCAGGGTTACTCTGGCTTTGTACTCTCTTGGCAGGCTCTAGGGACCATATGGGATGTTGGAAATCAAACTCAGGTTGGCTGTATGCAAGGCTACCCACTATGTTGGTAGTGTGCTCTACCCACTATGCTATTACTCTAGTCCTAATATACATATAACTTTGAATGTAATATACAACCTGTGAAATAATATATCTGCATTGTACATTTTGTTTTTGTTTTTTTGTTTTTTGAGTCATACCCAGCAGTGCTCAGGGGTTACTCCTGGCTCTATGCTCAGAAATAGCTCCTGGCAGGCTCAGGGGACCATAGGGGATGCTGGGATTTGAACCATCATCCTTCTGCATGCAAGGCAAATGCCCTACCTCCATGCTGTCTCTCTGGCCTCTGCATTGTACATTTTAAAAGCATATACTAATGTGGGAGAGAGAGATAGCATAGGTGTTAGGATGCTTGACTTACATTCTGCTAACCCTTATTCTAATCTTTAGCACCTCTGGGGAGATCAATCCTGAGCACAAAATTTGGAGTAGTCTCCCTAAGCACTGCAGCATGTGGTACTAAAACCCAGTCCTTCAAATATATACATACATGCACATAATCATGTGAACATATTGCTAGAGACCCATGAAAATAAAGGGCTTGAAAGAAAAACTCCACTCCTCTAGCTTACTAGTAAACCCATCTCTTCTGTACTAGATGCTATAGAAAAGGGCATTGTTGACTCTTTGTTACAGCATCCTTACCTAGCACAGGTAAGAAAAAATCTCCAACAGAATCAAAGGGATTCTTGCTGAATCTTAAGAATAATGGGGGCCCAGAGAGATAGAACAGTGGCATTTGCCTTGCAAGCAGCCGATCCAGGACCAAAGATGGTTGGTTCGAATCCCGGTGTCCCATACGGTCCCCAGTGCCTGCCAGGAGCTATTTCTGAGCAGACAGCCAGGAATAACCCCTGAGCACTGCCGGGTGTGACCCGAAAACAAGACAAAACAAAACAAAAGAATAATGGGCAAATCAGACTTCCTATGATCACATGCAAAGCCCTGTTATATGTTTTACCATATAGAGTGTCTGTTTGAAGCTTCTTACTAACTTGTTCTTTTTTTTTTTTTTTTTTTGGTTTTTGAGCCACACCCAATGACACTCAGGTTACTCCTGGCTACGAATTCAGAAAATCACTTTTGGCTTGGGGGACCATATGGGTAGCCGGGGATCTAACTGCAGTCCGTCCTAGGTTAGCGTGTGCGAGGCAAATGCCCTCCTGCTTGCGCCACCACTTCAGCCCCCATTTTTTTATTTTTTGATGTAAAAAAAAAGTTAGGTAAATGTGTTTAACCAGCTGTGACCTGTATAATGATAAATTTACTTTGGCCTTGAGGCTGTTGTTCCCAGCTAGCATCTCTTGACCCTGTCTTGTTTTCCTTGTCTAAAAACAGGTGCAGGTTTTTGTGTATTTTGTTTGTTTGTTTGTTTGTTTGTTGTTTGAGCCATACCCAGTGATGCTCAGGGGTTACTCCTGGCTATGTGCTCAGAAATCGCTCCTGGCTTGGGGGACCATATGGAACACTGGGGGACCGTGGTCTGTCCTAGGCTAGCTCGGGCAAGGCAGATTCTTTTTTTTTTTTTTTTTTGCATATTTTTTTTTATTTAAACACCTTGATTACATACATGATTGTGTTTGGGTTTCAGTCATAAAAGGAACACCACCCATCACCAGTGCAACATTCCCATCACCCCAAGTCCCAAATCTCCCTCCTCGCCCACCCAACCCTGCCTGTACCCTAAACAGGCTCTACATTTCCCTCGTACATTCTCAATATTAGGACAGTTCAAAATGTAGTTATTTCTCTAACTAAACTCATCACTCTTTGTGGTGAGCTTCCTGAGGTGAGCTGGAACTTCCAACTCTTTTCTCTTTTGTGTCTGAAAATTTATTATTACAAGGGTGTCTTTTCATTTTTCTTAAAACCCATAGATGAGTGAGACCATTCTGCGTTTTTCTCTCTCTCTCTGACTTATTTCACTCAGCATAATAGATTCCATGTACATCCATGTATAGGAAAATTTCATGACTTCATCTCTCCTGACAGCTGCATAATATTCCATTGTGTATATGTACCACAGTTTTCTTATAGCCATTCGTCTGTTGAAGGGCATCTTGGTTGTTTCCAGAGTCTTGCTATGGTAAATAGAGCTGCAATGAATATAGGTGTAAGGAAGGGTTTTTTTGTATTGTATTTTTGTGTTCCTAGGGTATATTCCTAGGAGTGGTATAGCTGGATCGTATGGGAGCTCGATTTCCAGTTTTTGGAGGAATCTCCATATCGCTTTCCATAAAGGTTGAACTAGACAGCATTCCCACCAGCAGTGGATAAGAGTTCCTTTCTCTCCACATCCCCGCCAACACTGTTTATTCTCATTCTTTGTGATGTGTGCCATTCTCTGGGGTGTGAGGTGGTATCTCATCGTTGTTTTGATTTGCATCTCCCTGATGATTAGTGATGTGGAACATTTTTTCATGTGTCTTTTGGCCATGTGTATTTCTTCTTTGTCAAAGTGTCTGTTCATTTCTTCTCCCCATTTTTTGATGGGGTTAGATGTTTTTTTCTTGTAGAGTTCTGTCAGTGCCTTGTATATTTTGGAGATTAGCCCCTTATCTGATGGGTATTGGGTGAATAGTTTCTCCCATTCAGTGGGTGGCTCTTGTATCCTGGGCACTATTTCGCAAGGCAGATTCTTTATGGCTTGCACCATTGCTTCGGCCCAACATGAGTGAAAAATGCGGTAACATCTCTCACTACAAAAGCTAGTAACTGAATATCAAGCCCAGGAGAGATAGGAATTGATTTGCAATTTTGGTTGCATAGGCTTTCTGCTGAATCCTAGAACCTGTAGCAAAGCAGAATGCAGTGAAGATTTCTGATCTCACCAGAAGAGCTATGTGAGGACAAACAAAGTGAGAAAGGAATTAATGGGCTGGGAGGAAGGGACCAAGTATTTGAGCTGACTGAATGTTCTCTGCCAAATTTGAGGAGTCTGCATTACAGGAATGTGGTTTTGAACCCCAGGAATCTCCCCTCTATAAAATAAAATCATGTATGGGGCTGAAGCAATAGCACAGCCAGTAGAGAATTTACCTTGCATACAGTCAACTCTGGTTTGATCTCTGGCATCCCATATGGTTCCCAGAGCACTGGCAAGAATGACCCCTGAGTGCTGGACCAGGAGTAACCCCTGAGATTGCCAGGTGTGGCCTAAAAACCAAATTAATAAATAAAAATATAATAAAATTGTGGGCTGTTTGTTTTGTTTTGGCTTTGAAGTCATACCCAGCAGTGCTCAGGGGCTATCTTGGCTCTGTGCTCAGGAGTGACCCCTTGGAGGTTCTCAGGGGACCATACAGTGTGCTAAGGATCCAAATAGCAATTGATCCCATGCAAGACAAGTGCTTTAACTCTCTAGCTGGGGTTAGCTTTGGAGGCTCAGAAATGACAGGGCCACCTGCAGAAAGTTCCCCTTGGAACTGTGCACTCAAGCATAAAAGTAGTCAATTGTCTGCACTCTGAACAGCTACAAGAATAAAGGTGGTTGAGAAGTGATCTGGGACCCATCTACCTGCTGTTCCCCTCTCTTATGGAGGCAGAATAGCCAGCATGGGGTCCTTTTCTTTTTTTACTTTCATCTACACAAATGTAGTACAGCCTCTAACTTTTTTTTTTAAGATGCATAGGTGGCTTTGTTTCTAGACATAAGAAAATCCTCATAAATAACCAATCTGTCAGTCTCACTCTCTTTTCATTTCTCATTGCATGGTAAAAGCCTGTTGGTTTATAGTTGTTTATATGTCAGTGGCAGCTATAGACACCATGTAAAAAGGAAGAAGGGGGAGTTGGGGAAATAACTCGAAATGGCTGGAGTGAAGTAAATAATCCTTGCTCCTATGTTGCGCTCCTAGTACTGAATGCTAAACCCCTGTACTGCTGATAAAGTTAACCCAAAGATAAATATAAAAAAAATGAAAGAAAAGGCCAGAGTGATAGCACAGTAATAAGGCATTTTCTTTGCACGTGGCCAACCAGGATGGACCCGAGTTTGATTCCTGGCATCCCATATGGTCCTCCAAGCCTGACAAAAGCGATTTCTGAGGGCAGAGCCAGGAGTAACCCCTGAGCGCTGAGTGCTGCTGGGTGTGGCCCAAAAACAAAAACAAAAATTGAAAGAAAGGGGGTCCGAAGAGATAAGATGGAAATAGGGCATTTGCCTTGCATACAGAAGGACAGTGGTTCAAATCCCAGCATCCCATATAGTTCCTCAAGCCTGCCAGGAGCTATTTCTGAGCATAGAACCAGGAGTAACCCCTGAGCACTGCTGGGTGAGACCCAAAAACCAAAACCAAAAACAAACAAACAAACAAAAAAAACAAAAAAGAAAGAAAGAAAGAGAGACAGAAAGGAAGGAAGGAAGGAAGGAAGGAAGGAAGGAAGGAAGTGAATTTTTTTTTTTTTGGTTTTTGGGTCACACCTGGCAGCTCAGGAGTTACTCCTGGCTCTATGCTCAGAAATTGCCCCTGGCAGGCACAGGGGCATATGGGATGCCAGGATTCAAACCACTGTTCTTCTGCATGAAAGGCAAATGCCTTACCTCCATGCTATCTCTCCGGCCCCAGAAGTGGATCATTTTAAAGTTGGAATGGGGTTAAACAAGAACTTAAAAATTTAAAAACTTAAAAATTAAAATGTTTTTTGGAAGCTGGAGAGATAGCATGGAGGTAAGGTGTTTGCCTTGCAGCAGGACGGTGGTTCGAATCCTGGCATCCCATATGGTTTCCCAAGCCTGCCAGGAGCGATTTCTGAGCCTAGAGCCAGGAGTAATCCCTGAGTGCTGCTGGGTGTGACCCAAAAACCAAAAAAGGAAAAAAAAAAGGTTTTTTTTTTTTGTGGGGTCACAGTGCTCAGTAGTTATTTCCAATTCTACTCAGAAATTACTCAGGGAACCATATGGGATGCTGGGAATTGAACCTGGATAGGCCATGTGCAAGGCAAGTGCCCTACCCACTGTTCTATCACTCTGGCCTCAACTTGAAAATAATCTTGTGGGCCCGGAGAGATAGCAGAGCGGTGTTTGCCTTGCAAACAGCTGATCCAGGACCTAAGGTGGTTGGTTCAGATCCCGGTGTCCCATATGGTCCCCCGTGCCTGCCAGGAGCTATTTCTGAGCAGACAGCCAGGAGTAACCCCTGAGCAGTGCTGGGTGTGGCCCAAAAACCAAAAAAAAAAAGAAAAAAAATCTTGTAATAAATTTGTATCTGTTTTTCATGTTTGGTATCTGACTTAGCAATTTTGGATTTATTTGGTTTATTTATTGCTTTGTTTAGTCAGGTGTTCTCCCCGCTTAGTCTGATAAAGTAGTCCAATGTAATTTACAAGAATTGATAACAATGTGATTAAGAAACAAAACAAAATACTGAAGGAATTAGAGTATGTGGGGAGATAAAATCAAATCCAGGGCCAGTGCATTAAACATAAGCTACCAGGTTCTGCACCCCTGCCGAAAGAAAGCAGGAAATCTTACTCTGCATTGACTAGCAGTCAAAACAAAGACCACGGACTAGAAAACAGTCAGACCTGAAACACAAATATTCCTGATGAAAAGGTTATCTGTATATCTTTAGAAAGAAGAATGTAAAACCCTAAAAATGAGTGCCAAGATCCTCAAACACAAGGTGGTGCTTATTGTACTATGCAGTGCTGGGAATGAAACCCAGTGTTCCTGGATAGACAGTGTGTGCTCCAACCCTTTGAGACCTGTCCCCTCTACTCTGGTTATGAAGCGGATAGGACAAGATCTGTTAGAATCTGAAACCGGTGCTGAAAAAGAGAGGGTATGCAATCTCCTGGTCAAGAAAGATGTGTGGGGCCGGAGAGATAGCATGGAGGTTAGGCATTTGCCTTTCATGCAGAAGGATGGTAGTTCGAATCCCAGCATCCCATATGGTCCCCTGTGCCTGCCAGGGGTGATTTCTGAGCATAGAGCCAGGAGTAACCCCTGAGTGCTGCCAGGTGTGACCCCCAAAAACCAAAACCAAACAAATAAAAAACAAAAACAAAAACAAAAAAGAGCTGTGACTTAGGATAGACCTCGGTTTGATCCCCCAGTGTCCCATATGGTCCCTCAAGCCAGGAGTGATTTCTGAGTGCAGAGCCAGGAATACTCCCTGAGCATCATCAGGTGTGGCCCCAAAACAAACAAACAAAAAAATAGAGGTGTAAAGCAAGTATCCTACCTATTGTACCATCTTTATAGTCCTCAAAGTAAAATTTTAAGGCAAGTGAATTTAGAGGGGAGGGTGGAGTTTTATATTGGGCCACTCTACAGTGCTCTGGGATTTCTTCTGGTTCTGCACTCAGGAATCACTCCTGGTGATGCTTGGGGGATTTTATGGGATGCTGGGGAATTTAACCCTAGTAGGCTGCATACAAGGCAAGCACCTTGCCAATCGACTATCTCTCTGGCCATGGCAAGTAAATCTCTAACAAGATTATAAGAGTCAAATCAGGTCTGGAACAAAGTCATTCATAATCTAATGTTAAATACAACAAACACATTCAAGCATGATGATTAGGAAGCTAGCTCAATAGGCTGTTTGCTGGCCTATCTTTCACCTGCCACCTCTGCACCCCCAAATTTGAGAGTGACACCTAAGCACAGAATCTGGAGTAGCTTTTGGGTATCATTAGGTGTGGCACCCAAACTAAAACAACAGCAAACTGTATTGCTTATTTTGATGTGAAGTTATCATTACTTAGAGTAGCAACTGAATATGCAATTAATAACTATTTCTTCTTAGAACTTAAAGGAACTTCTGGAGAAAGAATAAGTTATTTTTCTCTTTCTGAAAAGAGGCATCCCCTGCAGATGGCTCAGGGGCTAATAGTATCAGGTATGAGTTCAGTTCCTGGTACTTTCCAATTATACTAACTGAGATCCCTGTGGCTTACTATCTAGGACTTCTCAGAAACAGTTTGTCATCTCTGACACAGTCAGGTATGTGTGGATGCTGCAACTGAAGTGTTTAACTTGTGAGCAAAAAAAAAAAAAAGTGCCAAAGGGAAGGGAAGATAGAAATAAAAAATAAAATTAAGAAGTGAATACACAGGGTTGGGGGAGGGTGGAGCAATAGCACCACGGCAGGGTGTTTGCCTTGCTGTGGGCCAACACAGGATGGGACACCTGTTCGAATCCCAGCATCCCATATGGTCTCCCGACGTCTGCCAGGGGTGATTTCATTTGTTTGTTTTTGGGTCACACCCAGCAGCACTCAGGGATTAACTCCTGGCTTTATGCTCAGAAATTGTTCCTGGCAGGCTCGGGGGACCATATGGGATGCCAGGATTTGAACCACAGACCTTCTGCATGCAAGGCAAACGCCTTACCTCCATGCTATATCTTCAGCCCCTCCAGGGATGATTTCTGAGCGAAGAGCCAGGAGTAACCCTTGAGCATCACCAGGTGTGGCCCCCAAACAAACAAACAAACAGATTAGACAGTGATCAAAAGAAGAAACCTCCAGGTTCCCAGAAATAATCAGGGTTTATTATAAAGAGCCTTGCTTTGCCAGAGTTGATCCCAGTTTGATCCCCATCACCTCATATGATTCCCCAAATTCCTCTAGGAGTGATCCTTGAGTCAAAGCCAGGAGTAAATCCTGAGCAACAGCCAGGATTATCTCAAACACAAACCAAAACCAAACCAAACCAACAAACAAATAAAAGCATTGAGTCTGTGGTAACAGAACTGGAATTCGTAGGAGCATTAAGGTGGGAGGAATGCCTTGTCTTTGCTACCCTTAAATGTTTGTGCAAGCACCAGGGTTGAAACTTCACACCTTTTGGTTTAGAAATGCTGCTGAGATGGCATGAGGGCATGTGGGGTGGTGCAGGAATCAAGCTTGGTGCCTTTTACCACTGGGCCACATCCCTGTTCCAGTACTGGGATCCTTTATTCTTTTGTGGGGAACAAACCAGCAGTACTCAGAGATTACTCGTCTGGCTTTGCATTTAGAAAATACACTCCTGGCAGTGTTTGGGGCAGGGCATAGTAGGGCTGGGCTATGACCTGGATTGGCAGGATGACAAGTTATGCATCCTACCTACTGTACTGTCTTTTCATTATTTTTGTATCATGAACCATTTTCAAATAGTTACAAAAGGATAGAGCTCAACAATTTCCAGTGTATTGGTTTTCCCAGGGCTAGAGCTATCAACTGACACACTGTTGTTTGTGTCAAAGTGTTTAAAGAAAAATCCCAGGTATCAAGTCATTTCACCCTAAATATTTTAGTATTATCTCAATGAAAAAGACATCATTATACCTGACAACAATCGCCAGCATGATTGCTAGAAAATTAACAATTTGAATTTATATTCAATTTCTCCTAATGTCTAAAAATATCAATCTTTTAGGGTTGTTTTGAATCAAGATTCAGGCAACTTTAACTCATTGTTCAATATGTTCCAAGATTCTTTTAAGCCTTTTTTTAATCTAGAAAAATGTACTTTCTCTTTTTTCTCCCCTATTGTCTTTAACTTCTTAGCTAAGCTTTTATTTTTGTTGTTGTTTGTTTTGTTTATTTTTATTTTGGGACCACAAATGCTCAGGGGTTTTACTCCTGGCTCTGCACTCACCATATACTCCTGGCAGTGTAGAGAGGACCATATGGGTGCTGAAGATCAAACCCAGATAGGCTGTGATAAGCCAAGTGTCCTTCTTGCTATGCTATCTGTCCAGCTCTATTCTTCTTAGATAAATTTTGGAGATAGGGAGACAGAACAGGGATTATGGCATAGTCCTTGCATGCAGTCACTCTCAGTTGGTCTCAATTCCAAATAGTTCCCTGTAGCATTGTGGGTACAGCACTGGATGTCCTTGAGCACTGCTGAGGCAGGTCAAGAAATCTGGCACCTATAAGGCCCTGAGCAGCATAACTTGGAGTCCAAAGTCAAAAATTAAGAAAAAAATTTTTGGGTTTGTCTCTGAGCCACATCTCACAGTGCTCATGCTTACGCCTGACTGCACTTAGGGATAACTCCTTGCAGTGCTCAGAGGACTGTATGGGCTCAAACCTGAGAGGACCAACATTCAAGGTTAACTGCCTACCCATTGTACTACTGCTCTATACCCCCCCAAAAACAAATGTTTTTTTGAGAAATAATTCAAATTCTGTAAAATTCACCCTTTTAAAATATGAATATAATTCAGTGTAATTTAGTAAATTTGGGGCATTGTGAAATCACCATCATTATCAAATTCCAGAAGTTTTTTTCAAAAAAGGAATTGCTGGGGCATGGAGGTAAGGTGTTTGCCTTGCATGCAGAAGGTCAGTGGTTCGAATTCTGGCATCCCATATGGTCCCCTGAGCCTGCCAGTAGCAATTTCTGAGCATAGAACCCCTGAGCATGGCTGGGTATGACCCAAAGAAAACAAGAAAACAACAATAACAAAAAGGAACTGCTTCATAAACAGTCAACCACAGCTTCTATGTTCCCTGCAACCACAATTCAACATTCATGGTTTTGTTTATTCTGGACATTTATGTAAATAGAATTTCATAAGAACATAAGAAGTACTTACTTTTTGGCTCTCTCCCCTAATTATTATTATAACAGTGATTTATCAAAATGTTCATAATACAGTCATTTCAGGCATTAAATATTCAAACATCAACCCCATCATCAGTGTGATCTTCCCTTCCTCAATATCCCCAATTTCCTCCTTATCACCCTAGCCTGTCTTTTTGCAGACACAAACTTATTTCAGATTGTTTGTTACAACACAGAAGCAAATAGAATGATTAAACTTAGGTCGACAAGGGTCCATTTGAAATGATTGTTATATCGCTCCATGGTGCTATGGATTTTTTTTTTTTGGCTTTCAAGGAACAAGTAGTGCCTTCCAGTGCTGGACTTAATTTATCTTTGGGCATTGGGAGGTGGATACTGGAGTGCATGCTCCATCTCTGTCAACACCAAGAGTGAACCCTGTTCAGAGCGAGATGTGGCCCAAACTTTCTGCCCAAATTTTATGTATGGTTTGGGTCAGCTTGGGGTCTATGAAGTGTTCAGGGTCTATCCTAGCCTAGCACTTGGGGTCACTCCTAGCACTATTCAGGGGATTGAAGTGTAGTGAGTAGAACTGGAGTTCCTGCATGCAAAGCATGAGCTCTAGCCCTTTGAATCATCTTCCCAGTCCCCTGCACTTGACTTTTTTTTTCTTTTGGGGCCACACTCAGTGACGCTCAGGGATTACTCTTGGGTATGCATTCAGAAATCGCTCCTGGCTTGGAGGACCATATGGGATGCTGGGGAATTGAACCGCAGTCTGTCCTAGGTTAGTGTGTGCAAGGCAAATGCCCTATCGCTTGCACCACCACTCAGGTCCCTGCACTTGACTTTCTGTGGTTTAGTAATATGTCATTAATTTGATGTACTGAATTTTATTTTTCTTATCAGTCAGCAGACAGCCTCTAAAACCTAGAAAGAATATGCTCAGTGGTCCTACAAAGGCCAACTGAGCACAGGCTGGCAGATTAGGCCCTCTGGAAATGCCTTCCTTGTTTCTCTACCAACTCCTTGTCATAGACTAAGCAACATTCTTGAAAACCGCCATATATGGAAGAACGTACCTGATGCTCTTCCTTAAAGGATAGGGATGCAGGCCTTAGGAGAAGTCTGGTTTAGTCGACTTTTGTTTTTGTTTTTGGGTAACATCCAGCAGTGCACAGGGGTTACTCCTGGCTCTGCACTCAGAAATCGCTCCTGGCAGGCTCAGGGGACCATTTGGGATGTCAGGAATCGAACTGGGGTCTTGCCTTGGGCATACAAGGCAAACACCCTACCGATGTACTATTGCTTCAGTCCCAGGTTTAGTAGACTTGAGAGAAGCCCAGACATTTGTATTTTATGTTTGTTTTGTTTGGGGACTATGCCTGGCTCAGTGCTCAGGGGTCACTCCTGTTGGTGTTCATGGGACCAGAACCTGAGGCTCCCACATGCAGAATATATATTCCAGCTTTTACTGGAATGACCTCCCTGACCTGGGGACTGTTTTTTGTTTTTGAGCTATACCCTATGGTGCTTAGGAACTATTCCTGACTCTGCTCTGGAGTGCCCTGGGCGCTGCTAAAAGGATCATATGCAGTGCTGGGGATTTAAATCAGGATGAGACACATTCAAGTCAAGTGCCTTAACTCCTGTGCTATCTCTCCAGACCTACTTTTTTTTTTCCAAGCTAAAGATATGACAGGCCAAGGATATGACACAATGATGGAGAGTTTGCCTTACATGTTTTGTAAAGGAAAAATTTCCCCTGAGTTCCCTGACTGCCCTGATCACCTACCCCCCTTCACAATTGTGGGAACTTGTAGACCCAGTTACAGTTCAACTTTCTTTCTGTTCTGACATGGTTCTAACCTGGTCATGTTAACCCTGTAAGCTTACACCTGCACCTTGCAAAAATGTGATTGAGCAAATGCCAGATATCATGAACTTCCTAAAACAAATCAATCTACTGTAACTTTCTATTGTTTGAAATGCTATATACAGCTTGTAAGCTCATGGTTCGGGGCTGGCAGTTTCTGGCTTATGCTGGATTCTAGCGCAGCCCCTGCATATGCTTGTAAGAAAATAAACCCCCTGCTTTTGCATGAGACTGTGGTCTTGGTGTCTTTGAAAGGCGCATCATTCTCCTGGACTTAGCAGTTTGAGAACCAAGTTTGATCCTTATTACCATACACAGACACAGAACACACAAACACACACACAGGCTGAAAGCACAGATGATGATTTGAATTTTTAAGCAATATATTATTTTATAAATTTTTTTTACCATACTCAGCAGTGTTGAGGGATTACTCCTGGATCTGTACTCAAGGATTATTTCTGTTGGTACTCAGGGACCCTATGGGTGTCAGATCCAACCTGTGTCCACTGTGTGCAAGGCAAGGGCCTTATCCAATGTACTATCCCTCTGTCCCCAATAGAGTATATACATGCTTTATTTTAGTATAAACATTAGGAAGTTGATTACGTGGTCTAGAATTAAGAATGCTGTCTCTCTCTTATGGCTGTGTCACTAAAACATACTTTGAGGAACTCTAATTGTCTTTGCATCTTTTTTGTTTGTTTGTTTGTTTATGGGTTACACCCGGCTGTGCTCAGGGTTACTCCTGGCTTTGTGCTCAGAAATGGCTCCTGGAAGGAACAGGGACTATATGGGATGATGGGATTTGAATCACTGTCCATCCTGGATCGGCTGCTTGCAAGGCAAACGTCCTATGGCTGTGCTATCTCTCCAGCCCCACATCTTTGTATTTATTTATTTATTTTTTGGAAGGGAGAGGCTGGGCCACAAATAGCAGTACTAAGGGCAACTTCTGGCTCTGTGCTCAGGAATTACCCCTGGGAGGATTCAGAGGACCATATGTGATGCTGGGGATCAAACCCAGGTTGGCTATGTGCAAGGGACGTACCTACGTACCTTTTACTTGCTTGTTTGTTTGTTTTTGGCCATAATCAGCAGTACTCAGGGTTACTCCTGGCTCTGCACCCAGGAATCATTCCTGGCAGACTCAGGAGGTCACTTGGTATCTTAGGGATTGAACCAGAATTGGCTCCTTGCAAGGCAAATGTCTTACCTACTGTACTATCACTCCAGCCTAAGGGGGAATTGTTTTAACCTCTGTAACTATCTTCCTAGCCCTTTAAGTCTTGATTTTAATAATTGACCTTATCTAGGGAAAGTCAGAAATGTAAGTGGTAAGTCATTGACTAAGCCTTTTTGAAAACAAACTTGGAAGTGTTACTAATAGAATTACTACAAAGGGCTCGTATTAATATTCTGGTCAATGTCCTCTAGGCTGGAAATACACATCTGAAGGGTTCGTGACCAAGGAGTTGTATTGTGGAAATTAATTAGCTACCCCAGAGTGAGTAAAGGACCCACATTTAGCTTTAAAGAAAACCAACAGCCTGGAAAAATTCCACCTCTGCACAGATCTTTACAATATTGACCCGAACCTTTACAAATGCATGCAGGTCAACCAACTAGAGTGCTTTTTAATTCAGGAAACTTTAATTCATCCTCTGTAGTATTTTCTTTTAGGTGACCAAGACAAATGAAATCAGTCTACTTAAGAGAGCTTTTCCTTGGGGCTGGTACTTGCCTTGCAGTTGATTGGGTTCAATTCCCAGCATCCTACATGGTCCTCTAGCTTTAGCAGGAGTGATCCTTGAATGCAGAACCAGGAATAAGCTCTGAGCACATTCAGTAAACCCAGTGTGGCACAAAAAGGAGAGAGAGAGTGAGAAAGAGAGGAGAGAGAGAGGAGAGAGACGAGAGAGAGGAGAGAGAAGAGAGAGAAGAGAGAGAAGAGTGGAGAGAAAGGTGTGCTCTTTCTTTTTTCTTTTTTTTTTATAATTATCTTTATTTAAACACCGTGATTACAAATATAATTGTAGTTGTATGATTACAGTCATGTAAAGAACACCCCCCTTCACCAGTCCAGGATTCCCACCACCAATTTCCCAGATCTACCTACTCCCCACCCCACCCACACCTGTACTCGAGACAGGCTTTCTTTTTCCCTCATTCATTCACATTGTTATGATAGTTTTCAGTGTAGTTATTTCTCTAACTGCACTTATCATTCTATGTGGTGAGCTTCATGTCATTAGCTGCACCTACATGGGAGGATGGGGGGAAGTAAGGGTTGGGACTGAGGCAGTAAAATATTAGAAATGAGCTTTGTAGGGCAGTATCAAGGTCCCAATACAAGATGGATATTATGGATATATAGAATATATGCACACAATACTATCAATATGAAAACAAAGAGAAAAAATTTCCACTGACTGTCCCAATATAAACCAGTGCTAGAACAGCCTGCCCTCCTCCCAGAGCGCATTCCCATTAATTTAGGAAGAGATAGGGGGAAAGCCTGTTGACCCCTATAGAGTCCACCTAGACCGGTGCCCAGGGAAAGACTGAAGTCCAGGGGAGAAAAACTCTATACCTGGCAAGATCTGGTCTCCAGAATCAATGACGAAATCGGAAGCCAGATGTCTGCCCGCCCTCCTCCCCATGCACCTCCCCCCTGGAGTACGGAGGGAGGGGGGAACCTGAGGACCACTAAGAGTCCACCTGAACCCACTTCTGACCATCTGAGCTGGCACCCAGGGAAGGCCTGGAGTCAGGGAAAAAGACAAGGACGGCTGGGGGCCTGCCAAGCCTCCCAGCACTCCCCAGGCTAGGGAGAAAAGCTCTGGTATGGGGCCAGGTGTGCTCTTTGATTCTGGAAAGTACTACAGCAAAGAACAATACATACATTTGGTTTCAGTACTTTTAATTTTTTTTTTTTTTTTTTTTTTTTTTTTTTTTTTTTTTTTTTTTTTTTTGGTTTTTGGGCCACACCCGGTAATGCTCAGGGGTTACTCCTGGCTATGCGCTCAGAAGTCGCTCCTGGCTTGGGGGACCATATGGGACACCGGGGGAATCGAACCTCGGTCCGTCCGAGGCTAGCGCAGGCAAGGCAGGCACCTTACCTTTAGCGCCACCGCCCGGCCCTAATATTTTTAACTATCACCCTCCATGCTCAAAACAGTTATGTGTTTTGGTTATCTATGTATATCTTGAATTTTTTTTTTTTTTTTTTGCCATACCAGTGGTGGTCAGGGCTTATTCATGGATCTGTGCTCAGGGATCACTTCTGGCAGGCTCAGAGGACTCTATGGCAGTGCTAGGCTTATTAAGCAGATTGGCCCCATGCATGGCAAAGTATCCTAGCCACTGTACTTGCTCTAGTTCCTGATTTTTTTTTTTTTTTTTTTTTTTTTTTGGTTTTTGGGCCACACCCTGTGATGCTCAGGGGTTACTCCTGGCTATGCGCTCAGAAGTTGCTCCTGGCTTCTTGGGGGACCATATGGGACGCCGGGGGATCGAACCGCGGTCCGTCCTAGGCTAGCGCAGGCAAGGCAGGCACTTTACCTCCAGCGCCACCGCCCGGCCCCTTTTTTGTCTTTCTTGTTGGTGGCTCTCAGGGATTACTTCTGACTTTGTGCTCAGGGATCATTTATAATACTGCTCTGGGGACCATGAGAGCCAGGGATCAAACTCAGCACCATATTCACTGTATTCTCTCTTTAGTCTTAAACAGTGTATTTTTAAATACTTAAAAATAAGGGCCAGAAAGACTATACTTTCAGGGATCATTTCTATAGTGTGTGACTAGAGAAGTTTCTCTGATCCTGTAGAGCACCCGAAGCCATGAGGAGGAGCCAGAGCGTCCTCTCCTGAGCATGAAGCCGGCTCTAGGTGTTGCTTCTGCGACTGCCTCTTGCCACTGATGACCATTCTCCCTTTTCTCCAAAAGGGCTAGAGGGAGAGGATGCAGTCTGAGTGGTAAAAAAATAAATAAATAAAATAAGGGCCAGAGCAGTAGAATTGCAGGTAGAATATTTGCCTTCCATCATGATGACCCGGGTTCAACCCATGGCACCCCATATGGTCTTCCAAGAGTAATTTCTGAGCTTACAGCTGGTGTAACCCTTGAGCACCACCGGGGATGGTGGTGTTCAAAAATAAAATAAGGGGCCAGAGTGATAGCACAGCAGTAGGGCGTTTGCCTTGCATTGAGGACTTGGGCAGAGTCGTGTTCTATTCCCAGCATTTTATATGGTTCCCAGAGCCTGCCAGGAGCGATTTCTGAGCACAGAACCTGGAGTAACTCCTGAGCATCTCTGGGTGTGACCCAAAAAAGCAAAAAACAAAACAAAACAAAAAAACCTAAAACTTGAGTACAGAGGCTTGTTTACCTTTAATTTAATGACAAGGGTTTTCTTTCATTTAATAGATGTATAGTATTTGGAGGGCCCTTGAATGTTTCTCTAGCAACTGAGGCTGCAAATAGAATGCATTTAAGCTGCATGTCTCTGCATGCTGGTTATATAAGACAGCTGAGAGTTCTATGACTGAGAAACAGCTCTCACCTCACTGAGGAGAGTAGAGGCATTGTGGAGTAAATGGATTTAGGAATACGAAGGGGATTTTTGACTTTTCAATGCTCTTCTTTTTTGTTTTTAGGCCATAACTGGTGGTGCTCATGGGTTACTCCTGACTCTGAACTCAGAAATCATACCTGGTGGGCTTGGGGCACCATATAGGATGCTGGTGATTGAATGTTGTATTAAATATTAATTTTAAAGTCCTATTAGTGCATGGATGGATGGTGAGGCCTTTCTCAGCCTGGCCCAGCGCCTCTCACCCCTACTGCCAGGCAGGTCTGTAGGTATCAGGATGACGGTGAAGAAATGACCCACAGGCAGTCAGTAGAAGTTTTAGGAGACATCCAACTTAATTTACAAGGCCCTAACCCGCCATGTGCATATCTCACATGGCTTGTAAGTTAAACAGTCTCTCTGCACCCAACCTTCTTTACCTGTTGCATCTTCCTCCCTGCTGCTTCTGTCTTTCACTCCTTCCCCAGACCTTAATTACCAACCACAAACCCCTCCTAGCTGTGGGCTGGTCTGACCATCAGGTAAGATTAGCATTTGGCTTTGGGGAAGGGTAACAATTCAACTATGGTCAGTCACATGCAAGACAAATGTCCTACCCACTGTGCTATCTCTTTGACCTCTCCAGTGCTCTTCTAAGGGCTTTTCTGGGGAAATGGACATGGAAATGGACTTTCCCTTATGGATTCAGAATCAGCTCAGCTTTTGACTTTTTTGTTTTTTTGGCCACACTTTGGGGTGCTTAGGGCTTACTCTTGGTTCTGTTCAGGGCTTCTGGGGATCAAACTCTGGTTGGCTACATGGAAATACCTTGCCCACTAGTGGTTCTATCACTCTGGCCCCCAACAAAAGTCTCTTTTTAAAGAAGATTATTAGGGATAGTGAATGTGACTCAGAGGGCACTTGCTTTACATGTGTAGGACCCTGGCTTTGGACCTCAGAGCTACAGAACAGAAAATTTTTAGAAGACCTGGAATGGGTAGGTGGGTTTGCCTTACAGCCTGAGGATCTGATCCCCAGCATTGCACTTAGTGTACCCATTGGCACCACAGCTATGACCCAGCTCTGGGACACACAACCAGGAGCTTGTGAGTGCTGCAAGGAAAGTGTCTGGACCGCCCCCCCCCCCCCCCAGTGAACAAACAATGACAACAGCAGCAAAAGGTGGGAGAATCCACCTCTTTATATTGTTCATGATGGAGTTTCAGTTTCAGTTTCAGTCATACAGTGTATACTACTACTCTTCACCAGTGCACATTTCCTGCCACCAGTGTCCACAGTTTTCCTCCTGCCCTTCCCCCTGCCTGCCTCCGGGGCATATATTATACTTTATGGGGCCGGAAAGATAGCATGGAGGTAAGGTGTTTGCCTTTCATGCAGAAGGTCATTGGTTTAAATCCCAGCATCCCATATGGTCCCCCAGCCTGCCAGGAGCGATTTCTGAGTATAGAGCCAGGAGTAACCCCTGAGCACTGCCGGGTGTGACCCCCCCCCCAAAAAAAAATCAGATATTTTACTTTTCTCTCTTTCTCTCTCTTTTATTTTTCCTTTTGACACTGTGATTTGGACTATTGTTAATGAAAGGGTACTCTTAATATCACTTTATCACCTTTCAAAGGCACCCAGTTCTTTTTTTTTTTTTTTTTTGTTTGGTTTTTGGGCCACACCCGGTAACGCTCAGGGGTTACTCCTGGCTATGCGCTCAGAAGTCGCTCCTGGCTTGGGGGACCATATGGGAGGCCGGGGGATCGAACCGCGGTCCGTCTCCTAGGCTAGCGCAGGTAAGGCAGGCACCTTACCTCCAGCGCCACCGCCCGGTCCCTAAGGCACCCAGTTCTTATCCAGAGTGATCAGTTCCATCTATCATTGTCATAGTGGTTCCTTCTCTACCCTAACTGCACTCACCACTCTCTGTGGCGAGCTTCCTACACTGACTGGGACTCTTGGCCCTCATCACTATTGTCTCTGAATATTATTACTAACTATACTATATCTTGTTTTTCTTATATCCCACAAATGAGCAAGACTATTCCATGTCTATCCCTCTCCCTCTGACTCATTTCACTCAGCATAATACTCTTCGTGTCCATCTATATATAAGCAAATTTCATGACTTCACTTTTTAATAGCTGCATAGTATTTCATTGTGTAGATCAGTGGTCCTCAAACTATGGCCCGCAGGCCACATATTATATTTGTATCTGTTTTGTTTCTTTATTGCAAAATAAGATATATGCAGTGTGCATAAGAATTCGTTCATAAGTTTTGTTTTTACTATAGTCAGACCCTCCAATGGTCTGAGGGACCCTTATCACTGTACTATCTCTCCCACCCTCTATTTTTATTTTTTTTGGGGGGGGGGTATACCTTGTGGCGATCAGGGGTAAATTCTGACTCTGCACTCAGGCATTACTCATGGCAGTGTTCAAGGACAACATGGGATCCTGGGGCTTGAATCTGGCTTTGCCATGTGCAAAGCAAACACTAATTGCTGTACTTTCATTCCAGCCTAACATTTTTTTTGTTTGTTTTTGGGCTACACCTAGTGATGTTCAGAGCTTACTACTTCGAGCTAAGGGAACCATATGTGATTTGGTCTCAGTTTGGCCATCAGCAAGGCAAGTGCCTTATCTGCTGTCTCTCTAGTATAGGTCCAGCATTTAAAACATACCTATAAGCTATAATCACATCTAGGAATATTATTTTTAATCCTCTCAGACCAAGTCTGAATTCAGAATTCCTCAAGCATCTCAAAGCTGAACTTTTGCGGTTGATTTCTCTTGATCAGAATCTGAAAAATGTCCACAGAGCACTTGGCTCTGTCTTTAAATTTCTTTTACTTGATAAGAGATTTCCTTTCTTGCCAGTACACTTATTGTTGTAGAAATTGGATATAAATTCCTTTATATTTCTGGGTTTTTGCCTTCCCTTTATGTCACTTCTTCAGCTTATTTCTTTCTCTTTATTTAGCTTGTTTCTTCATTTCCTGTTAGCTGGTGTAATGAGATGCAGGTTGAATTTTTGGTGTCAAAAATAAATAAGTAGGGGCCAGGCGATGGCGCTAGAGGTAAGGTGTCTGCCTTGCCTGTGCTAGCCTTGGACGGACCCCGGTTCGATCCTCTGGCGTCCCATATGGTCCCCTAAGCCAGGAGCAACTTCTGAGCACATAGCCAGGAGTAACCCCTGAGTGTCACCGGGTGTGGCCCAAAAAAACAAAATAAATAAATAAATAAATAAATAAATAATTAAATAAATAAGTAAGGGCCTGGAGCAATAGCACAGCTGTAGGGCATTTGCCTTGCATGCGGCTGACCCAGGAGGGACCTTGGTTTGATCCTTTGCGTCTCCTATGGTCCCCCAAGCCAGGAACGATTTCTGAGTGCAGAGCCAGAAGTAACCCCTGAGCATCACTGGGTATGGCCACCCCTCAAAAAACAAAAAACCAAAAACCAAAAAAAAAAAAAAAAAAAAAAAAAAGTAAGTAAATAATAAAACGTTTTACTGGGGCCAGAGAGATAGTATAGAGACGTCAGGTAACCCCTGACATTTGCCTTCTATGTAACCCTTCAAGAAAAGCCCAAGAGATTGGGCAGGGCTCTGCTGGCCCCCATGAGTCTATCTTGGCTGAAGCAATCATGATTCTGACCAGCAGTGGTTTATTTGGGCGGGGGGGAGGGGGAGCCATACCCGATGGTGCTCACGGATTATTTCTGGCTCTTCTACACTCAGAAATTACTTCTTTTTTATTTTTTAAAATATAATTACTTTAAGCACTGTGGTTATAAAAATTATTTAGGTTGAGTTTCCATCATAGCATGTACACTAGCCTTCACCAGAGCACTTTTCCTGCCACGAGTGCCCCAGTTTATTCTCCCATCCACTCACTCTGCCTGCAAAAAAAGGGCAGGCATTGCTCTCTCTTCTCTCTCTCTCTCTCTCTCTCTCTCTCTCTCTCTCTCTCTCTCTCTCTCTCTCTCTCTCTCTCTCTCTCTCTCTCTCTCTCTCTCTCTCTCTCTCTCTATCTCTCTCTCTCTCATACACACACACACACACTGCTGCTCTTTCCATTATTGACACTGTGACTGCTGCTCTTTCCTTTATTGACACTGTGATTTGCGCTATTGCTAATGAAGGAGACTATGCATATCTGCATATCATTTTATTCCCTTTGATTATCAAATAATTACTCCTCCTTTTTTGGGGGGGGGTTGGGCCATACCCAGCAATGCTCAAGGGTTACTCCTCTCTCTACATTTAGGGACAAATTTTGATGGTGCTTGGGGGACCATTTGGAAAGGCAGGAGTTGAACCTGGTTGGCTATATGCAAGGCAAATGCCCTATCTCTGGCTAGTAATGCTATTAAAAACCTTAGATGCCTGGGGCATGGAGGTAGGGCGTTTGCCTTAGGATGGTAGTTTGAATCCTGGTATCCCATATGGTCCCCTGAGCCTGCCAGGAGCGATTTCTGAGCATAAAGCTAGAAGTAATCCCTGAGCGCTACCGGTATGACCCAAAAATCAAACCAAACCAACCAACCAACCAACCAACCAAACAAACAAACAAACAAACAAAAACAAAAAAAATCCTTTAGATGCCTCCCTTCAGCCCTTTCGTTCCTTTTGTTTTGTTGCTGTTTTGATGACTGGGTGCTGCCTGCTTGTGGTGCTGCTGGGGTCATGCATGCATCAGGTGTTGCTGCCTCTGCCTTGTCCTCGCTTAGAGTGACAGTACCTTAGTTTCATGGATTGCAAATATACTCAGCGATGGGGTGGCATACTTCGGGTGTGGGGCTAGAGCACATACTCTTGCACTTTCTGAGCCTTGTTATAGTACTCACTGGAGGGGTGGGGGGGTGAATCAGCACTACAGATTTTTGGCAGAGAGGGATTTGGACCTTACTCAGCTGTGCTTAAGGATCATTCCTGGTGATTCTGGGGACCATACAGGATATCAAGGATTGAATGCAGGCCAACTGCACATAAGACACATGCCTTAACATTATATTATCTCTACAGACTCTGATTTTTTGGCAAAGAGAGGGAACCACACATGGCAGTGCTCAAAGGTTACTCCTGGCTCTTCTCTCAGGGGTCATTCCTGTTGATGCTCAGGGGATCATATGGGATGCTAGAGATCGAACCTAGGTCAACCATGTGCAAGGCAAATGCCCTATCAGCTGTTTTATCACTCTGGCTCTACAGTCTCTGATTTTTTTTTTTTAATCAAAAACACTCACAGTGCTGCTTTGTCCTGTAGTGTGGGCCTGATGTTTCAATGCTTGGGTCTGAGGTTTCGGTGCTTGAGATCCAGGGATGCTGGGACACTAGAACTACACTCAGTGGTTGTTGGGTGACCCTGTGGAGACAAGGGTTACCTTTGGAACTGTGCATAAACTCCACCACTTTGAGTCTATTCCAAGTTCCTGTGGACAAATCATTTCTGTTGGTTTTGATGGACCCCACCTGACTATGCTCAGGGCTTATTTCTGGTCTTATACTCAGAGATCACTACTGGTCGGCTCAGGAAACAGATCAGTGCTGGAGCTCTAACCTGTGTTGGCTACATGCAAGGCAAATGCCTTAGTTGCTGTCCTATCGCTCCGCTCCTTCTGGCATGTCTTCAGTTGTAGTGCACTTAAAGGATTGCACCCCTTACCTGTGCAGTTCACACAAATATGGCCGCACATCACTTGCAGTACTGCTGATTATGTCACTGTAATCTAAACTGCCAGGCACCAAGGATTGTGCCTGATGCAATTTAGAATCATGCTTGGCACATGTAGGCAGCACTTGCGAGAGAGCTGGAGGCTTCATACTTGCAGGCATTCTAGCTTTAGGGTTTACTTGTACCACAGTAAATCCTATACAACATGGTTTATTGGAGTATCTGGTTTTCATCCTATCAGAATAATTCTTCTTTGCTGGTGCTTGTCACTCATGGCCTGGAAGTATCTCTGGATTGGTCTCTTCTGAATAAAACCTTTCAGTCTCAGGAAGAAGCTGGTTGTGGTTTTGGTTTCCACAACTAGACTATCTGCTTGCTGGTATCTTTTGCTAGTGAGTGAAAAGCTTGCGGTGGAATTTTCCTGAACCTGTTTTATTCTCTTCAATTTTGTGTGGATTAGTTCCTGTGTCAGGGTTTGCTTCCAGACCAGAACTCCCCAATCCCTTGAGACTGGGGTATGAGGCTTCCACTTCAATGGTTCTATAAGGCACTGAGCCAACAACTTCTGTGGGTTCCCATGGACCACTGTGGTTCTCATCTCTAGCCTGAGATCCAGCAGAGCTGCTGTCATGTCATGCCCCCTTGTGTGATCTATGCCATCTGGCCAGGTCATACAGTCCCTGTATCCATCAGGACATGGAATACCCTTCATGTTTGTAGTGTCAATTAGCACTGTTCTCCTTCGTTCTATTTCTGAATTGCTCATCTCTAGGGAACCCACTTTCAATATTTTATTAATGTCCAATGCTTGACATTTTGAGCAAAATGTTTATTTAGTTGGTGTTCCATAAAAGTGATGATCCATCTTTGTAGTTTCATTTGCCTTTTTTTTTTTTATTACATTTTTAAATAGCATTGTTGAGTTCACTGACACACAGGGAAAAATATAAAGATGCTTTATAGCAAAGCAAAATTGCAGAGCTGGTCAATTTGAAGTCCTTGCAAATTAGAGAAAGTGAAAGGCTACATCTCAGCATTTTCCTGCTCTTGGATTTGGGGAGAGAGAATGAGAATTGGCTTCCTTGGGGGCATAACAGAAGGCATAGATCTTCTTGGATGAATGGAATTTCCTTGTAGGTCTGAGATGCTCTTTGCTTTAGGCCAATATTCAGTCCACTTGTTCAGGACATAGACCAGTGTCCTTTTTTTTTTTTGGTTTTTGGGCCACACCCATTTGACGCTCAGAAGTCTGGCTATGCACTCAGAAATCGCCCCTGGCTTGGGGGGACCATATGGGACGCCGGGGGATCAAACCGTGGTTCATCCTACGCTAGCGCTTGCAAGGCAGACACCTTACCTCTAGTGCCACCTTCCTGGCCCCAGACCAGTGTCCTTTACTCTGGAAGAGGACAGGCAGTTTTGAGCTCCCAGCAGAGCCACTCAGGGAACCAGAATTCTATGCAGTCTCTTTGGTGACCTTTAAGTTGCTAGTAACACCTGACCATGCTCAGGTTTTACTTCTGATTCTGCACACAGGGTCACTCATGGTGGCTCAGGGAACCTAGGTCACCCGTGTCCAAGGAAAGCACCTTCCACTGTTCTATAGATGTAGCCCTAGCCTTGGCATTTTATGCCACTAGGCAGAAACTTAGCTTTGAGATAATATGAGCAGACAACTCAAGACAGCACAAAGGAATGGAAATGTTTGGACAAGATAATTGCAAATTAGGGGGACATACTCCACTAAATGAGGCCATCCATTCAACTTTTTCTGGCTATTCCAGAAAACTGGGTCTGGGGTGTCTGGAGATTTTGACATTTCTTCTTCTTCCTTCCTTTCTTTTTTTGTTTGTTTTTGGGTCACACTCAGCAGTGCTCAGGGGCTACTCCTGGCTCTACACTCAGAAATCGCTCCTGGCAGGAGCATATGGGATGCTGGGATTCGAATCACCGTCCTTCTGCATGCAAGGCAAATGCCCTACTTCCATGCTATCTCTTCGCTCCCCCTTTTTTTGGGGGGGCACACTTGGCAGTGCTCAGGAGTTACTCCTGGCTCTGCATTCAGAAATCATTCCTGGCAGGTTTGGGGGATCATAAACAATGCCGGGAATCAAACCCGGTTCTGTTCCGAGTCAGCTGCATGCAAGGCAAACACCCTACTGCTGTGCTATCTCTCCAACCCAGCTTTCAGCATTTCAAGAGCAGCTAAACATCTTAATTTTCACATGTGCTCTCTAAATTTCAAATGTTGGCATTTATTTTAATGAATTTTAAACACAGTGATGGTTAAATTAAATATGTCTCTGGGCCACCACTTTTGATTTAAGGGACACAATACCTTAAATGAATATTCCAGTGAAGTAGAACCAAACTTACTTTTGTCAGATAAAGGTAAGTGAAAATTAGAGTCTGTAATATTTGCTGACGCCATTCTGGGGCAGACTCAAGCCATAAATGTTATAGGGATAAATGGCTTAGAGGCTGGCCAGTAGCCAGAAGCTCGGCGTTTGCAATGGTGTGTCATTTGTCACCTAGACACTCTGGATGAATGAATGGCCAGTGCAGAGCTGTAACTCAAAAGTCCATACTCTACTGTTGCTTGTAGGGTGATCGTCCTATCAGAATGCTGTGGCCTCACAGAGGTACTAGCTCTTGGTACCCTTTCAGTCCTTCAGAAGCAAACCAAATTTAAATGGTTTCCAAAATGCTAAGCCTCGGGGTTAGAGCCATAGTACAGTGGGTAGGGGAGCTTGCCATGTAGGCGGCCTACCTAAGTTCAATCTCTGGCATTCCTGAACTTCACCAAGAGTAATTCCTAAGTTCAGAGCCAGGAGTAAAGCCCTGAGCACTGGTGGGCATGACCTAGAACCCCGTTTTCCAAAGCAGATGCTAAACTTGAACTTGCTGACAGTGAGTATTTAGACAGTTTACTTTTTTTTTTTTAAATAACATTCCATTCTTTTCTATTTTTTACTTTTTTTGGTTTTCGGGTCACACACAGCAGCACTCAGGGGTTACTCCTGGCCATGAGCTCAGAAATCACTCCTGGCAGGCTCGGGGGACCATATGGGATGCTGGGACTCGAACCACCATCCTTCTGCATGCAAGGCAAACATCTTACCACCATGCTATCTCTCCAGCCCCATAACATTCCATTCTTACTTTTTAAAGAGTGGAAGTACATTCTGTTGGGATTGCATTTCAGTGTTAAAGTGTCTTCTGTTTAACCAGGGAGGAAAAGCTTGGTATGATAATGTATAGATATGGTGATCTTTTTCACTGTACACTTGTAACATGAATCTAAACTTGGGGAGATTCCGAGCTAGAGAGACAGTATAGTGGGTACGACATGTGCCTTGCTTATTGCCAACTCTAGTTCAATCCTCAACATTGCAGATGTGGTCCCCTGAGTCCTGCCAACAGTGACCTGAGTGCAGAGACAAGAGTGTAGCAGTGTAACTTAAAGGGTTGAAGTGATAACACAGTGATAGCATGCAGGTGGCCTAGGTTCAATCACCAACATCTCATACGGTCTCCTAAACACCATCAGGAGTAATTTCTGAGTGCAAAGCAAGGAATAACCTTGAGCACTGCCAGGTGTGCCCTCCCCCCCTCCAAGAAATGCCATTTAAACAAAATTTGGAGTTTCCTATAAAAGGCCAGTAGTATATGGATTGGACTTTGGTTCTGTTTGCTATTGGTATGGGTCTTTATCAGTAACCCTCAGCAGGTTCTAGATTAATTGAATTAGATTAATCTAGTTGTAATATTCAGTTATTCCACAGCTTATGCTTCATTTTCCAAAAAGCTACCTCTTTTTACCAATTGATTATAATCATTTACTATTTATTTATTTATTTTGTTTTTTGGGTCACACCTGGCAGTGCTCAGGGCTCAGTGCTCAGAAATCATCCCTGTCAGGCTCGGGGGACCATTTGGGATGCCGGGATTTGAACAACCGTCCTTTTGCATGTAAGGCAAACGCCTTACCTCCATGCTATCTCTCCAGCCCCATTTACTATTTCTTTCCTTCTTGTTTTTGTGATGAGAAGCTACCCTGTTTGCAGGATGGTTTAATATGGACCATTCAATGTCTGTGTTGTTTGTATTAGTTGGGACATAGGCTGATTATTATGAGGAAATAGTCTGCCTTGGATTCATTAACATATATATTTAGGGTGGATTGGGCCATTCCCTGCAGTGCTCAGGGCTGACTCCTGGCTCTGTGCTCACGGGTCACACTTGGTTGTTCTCTGAGAACCATTTGCAGTGCCAAGGAGAGAACTGGGATTAGGCTCATGCAAGGCAAGCACCCAAACCTCTGTACTTTTTCTCTGACTCCTCATTACCGTGTTTTTATGAGAAATATGAAATCACCTATGATTCTCTCTGTTTTATTATGAAAGGTACAACTATTAAATATTAAAATACTGTTCTCTTTTGGGTGTGGATTGGATTACACTTGGGTTGCTCAGGGGTCACTTCTGACAGAGCCTAGAATTCCAACTGGGGTAGGCTGCCCACAAGGTTAGTGCCTTAACCTGTTATCTCTCTGACCTTTATATCCTAAACTTTAAGATCACAACAAAATACAAGTATTTACTCCACCAAATGACTAAGGTTAAGAGTCTTGGGAATCATTATTTTGGTGAGCACAGGGAACAACTGAATCTGGGTGTATGCATTAGTTGACCATTTAGAAAACCTGCTTGCCATTATATTCCCCAAATTTAAAACAGGCATGCCCTGTGACCCAGCCACTTACACCTGAGGACGCATATGCCAAAGGTGCCCCGCAAGAATGTCAGACAAACCTTTTTGGCAAGAGTTACAACAGGAAACAACCCAGGTGTCATCAACAAATTGGTTCCGAGTCATAGCTGAATTCTGACTCTGTCATACAATGGGATACTATATGGCAACAAAAGTGAATCAAACTATAGCTTCTCTTAGCTCCTTAGCTGAATCACATAAGCATAATATTGAGCCGAAGGAGTCAGTATTTCCACCCCCTGCCAACCAAAGAGTTACCCTCTCCATGACTTTATTTCTAGAAACACAGGCACAATAATTCAGACAAACTCAGCAGGATGGGGTTGCCCTGGAAGTGATCAGTGATTGGATGGCTGAGCTCTCATTGAGGTTAGCCATTTTCTCCCTTCCTCCTTTCTTCCATCCTGGCACCCCATATGGTCCCCTGGGGTCCACCTGGAGTGATCTCTGAATGCAGAGCCAGGAATAAGTTCTTTTTTTTTTTTTTTTGGTTTTTGGGCCACACCTGGCGGTGCTCAGGGGTTACTCCTGGCTGTCTGCTCAGAAATAGCTCCTGGCAGGCACGGGGGACCATATGGGACACCGGGATTCGAACCAACCACCTTAGGTCCTGGATCGGCTGCTTGCAAGGCAAACACCGCTGTGCTATCTCTCCGAGCCCAGGAATAAGTTCTTATGGAGTTAGAGAGGATAGAAGTTATAGTATTTTTCTTGCATCGGCTCTGAGGGCTGCCATCCTGGCTTGAATCTCCAGTACCACGTTTGGTCCCCTGAGCACCCTCAGGTGTTACTCCAAAGACATGAATAGAATATCTCCTGAGCATGTATAGGTATGGCTTAAGAAACAAACCAAAACCAAAAATTTTTAAAAGGTACTTTTGTGAAGGTATGCTTTAATGAAAATTAAAAACGTGGAAAGCAATTTGATGCTTGGTGCTAAAGCAATAACAGGTTATTACAGAACTGTCATAAACTGTGTAACTGATGGTTGATGCTAAAACTCATAATTTATAACTCCAACATCAACTGAATGGCTTGTAATTACTATTCCCCTTAAAAAGTAAGCTTGATTCAGGTCATCCTAGGTGGTCCCCTGAGCCCACCAGGAGTAAAACTTGAGAACCATCAGGTGTGTCTCCCAAAACAGAACAAACAAACAAAAAAACTAGCTCTGATTGTCCTTTTTATTTTGTCTACCTACTATGTTTATCTGTTTACTACTAATTGATAGGACACTACCATTACTAACTGGTAGTGTTCAGGAACTATTTCTAGTTTTGTACTCGGGAGTGATCCCTGGTGGTGGTGTGAGACTGTATGTAGTACTTAGGCTTTGAACCAGAAATAGCATGCAGTGCAAAAGTTCCTTACCACCACCCCCCCATACTGTCTTTCTGGTCAGTCCCTTTTTTATGTGTGTATGGGGGTATACCCAACTGTATCCAGTTTCTCCTGGTACTGAGCTCAGGGACCTCTTCTGGCAATGCTCAGGGGACCACATGTGTTGTCAGGATTGAACCCAGGTGCGAGGCAAGTGCCTTACCAGCTGTACTATTTCTCCATTTCTTCTCTGGCTGTTCTTTTATTTAAAAAGAAGCTCAGCTGATCTTTTTTTTTTTTTTTTTTTTGTGGCATAGAGAAAAACAAAACAAGAAAACAGACCATACAAATGATAAAAAGCCCTTGGCCTTGGATTACAGAACTAAGAATGCCAAGGAAGTGGGGATTGAAAAAGGCAAAAGAAACAAGTGAACTGGAAGAAACAAAAGGATAATTGGCTGCAGCCGGAGCAGTGGTGGAAGCGATAGGGCGTTTGCCTTGCATGCGCTAACCTAGGACAGATGGAGGTTCGATCTCCTGATGTACCGTTTGGTCCCCCAAGCCAGGAATGATTTCTGAGTGCATAGCCAGGTGAGCGGCACCGATGTGCCCCCCCTCCCAAAAAAAAAAACAAAAAAGAAAAAGAAAGTGGATAATTGGTGGAGGAGGATTGTTGTTGGTGAGGTGAGATATCAAGACCAGGGCCCGGAGAGATAGCACAGCGGCGTTTGCCTTGCAAGCAGCCGATCCAGGACCAAAGGTGGTTGGTTCGAATCCCGGTGTCCCATATGGTCCCCAGTGCTTGCCAGGAGCTATTTCTGAGCAGACAGCCAGGAGTAACCACTGAGCACTGCCGGGTGTGGCCCCCCCCCCAAAAAAAAAGAAAGATCATAAAAGTGGGGCCAGAGAGATAGTACAATAGGTAGGGCATATGCCTTGCATGTGGCCCACCGAGGTTTGATTCTCAGTATCCCATGTTTCCCTAAGCACTACCAGGAGTAATTTCTGCATGAAGAGCCAGGAATCATCCAGAGCGTTGCTGGGTGTGGCTCCAAAACAAAGACCCCCCCACCAACTCATAAATGTCAGTGTGACCTAACCTACAATACTTAAATTAAAAATTGAAAAGAAGGGGCCCGGAGAGATAGCACAGCGGCGTTTGCCTTGCAAGCAGCCGATCCAGGACCAAAGGTGGTTGGTTCGAATCCCGGTGTCCCATATGGTCCCCCGAGCCTGCCAGGAGCTATTTCTGAGCAGACAGCCAGGAGTAACCCCTGAGCACCGCCGGGTATGCCCCCCCCCAAAAAAAAATTGAAAAGAAGTACAGTTAGCAATGAATCTAGTAGCCTCAAATGGAAATATCAACTTGAAAGTTCCAAAGGAAGAATTTCATATGTCTGGGGCCAGAGCGGTGGTGCAGCGGTGGAGCGTTTGCTTTGCAAACGGCTAACCTAGAACGGAAAGAGAGGTTCGATCTCCCGGAGTTTCATATGGTCCACCAAGCCAGGAGCGATTTCTGAATGTATAGCCTGGAGTAACTCCTGAGCGTCAATGGGTGTGGCTCCAAAACAAAAACAAACAACAAAAAAGATAACACATGCAACTCTTGGAATATAACCAATACCCTTGAAACATTCAATGCATTTGCTGGGGTCTGGGCGGAGGAAGGCTGAGGTGCTGGAGAGCAAACTCTGGGCCTCATACTGGCCTGACTCAGGCTCTGCCCTTGGGAGCCACATCCCTGGCCCCGCATGGTTGAAAAACCTAGCAGATGACTGAGCCAGGCAGGTGTTCACGATCTACTTCTTTCTAGCTGCTTGTGACAGTGAGTGATGACCAGCTAGTGTTTGGTGCTTTACAAGGTCCAGGGTGCCACTCCGCCAGGAGGCTGCCACCCCTCAGGGCCCTGTCAACGTAGCTTTTAATCCGACTGTCTGATCTGATTTTCTTGGATGAAGTGGAAGAGTAAGAATACTCACCCTTGCCTGGGGACAAAACTCTCTAGCAAGACAGTTCGAGATGCCCTTTCTTGTTTGCAAAAGAGCACATGGTTGGGCTGGAGAGATAGCACAGCGTTAGGGCTTTTGTCTTGCAAGCAGCACATTCAGGATGGATGGTGGTTCGAATCCGGCATTACATATGATCCCCTGTAATTGCCAGGAGCGATTTCTGAGCGCAGAACCAGGAACAACCCCTGAGCGCTGCCGGGTGTGACCCAAAAACAAAACAAACAAACAAACAAACAAACAAACAAGAAAAGAGCACATGGTTGTCAGCTTTCAAGAAGGGCCGGGCCAGGGTTGAAGACCAACCTGGGTAGAGAAGTTCTCCCGGGGCAGGAATTTGTGGGTTCCACATGCAAGTCCTTGCCCCCCACCAGGCGGCAGTGTTGTTGAGGTTTGCCAAAGCTAGGGAACTGCTCACACGTGCCTGTGGTAGGGGAACACAAGGCAAGATGGTGGTGTTGTATGGCCTTTGCTGTGAGTTGTGTTTATGGTTGTGGGAGGGATGTAAAGATGACCATGAAGGTTTGTTCTAAATCTGGTCAGGCTGTATAAGAACATTAAACCTTACCCTAGCAGGGGTCTCAAACTCAATTTACTTGGGGGCTGCAGGAGGCAAAGTCGGGGTGATCCTTGAGTGCAAAGTCAGTAGTAAGCTTTGAACATTGGGGGTGTGTGACCCAAACGACTAAAACAAAACAAAACAAAAAAAGATTCCTCTAGGGCAGGGCCACAAAATGTACGGAGGGCCGTTTGCGGCCCACGGACCGCAAATTTGAGACCCCTGCGAGAGAGTGGGGGCTTTAATAAGAGTTCTTCCTATCTGAAGTTCTCCCTGCACTATTCACTTTAATCATAGCTTCATCTCTCAGTCAATAAATATTTATTGATTACCTATTATGTGCCTTACTATTCTTTGGCTGCCACAGGGGGCAAAGCAGTAAAAACATGGGTGCTTAAGTCCCTGCTAACTTACTACCAAGAGAAAGAAGGTGACCAGATGATGAAAGCCCTCTTAAACTAATGGGTGGGTGTAAAACAAAAATAAAAATATAGTCCATGAGTTGAGTGAGACCACCCCAGGAACTATGTTTATAACCCCTTAGACCGACAGGTCTGATGAAGGAGGGTAGTGGAAGAGAAATTATACACCAAGCAGTCAGAAAAGATATTCATGGAGTCAGCTCACTTTATTCCTCATGGCCTTCCTCTGCCCTATGCTGCCTCTCTTCCATGGACTTTTTTTTTGGGGGGGGGGCCACACCCGGCAGCGCTCAGGGGTTACTCCTGGCTCTGTGCTCAGAAATCGTTCCTGGCAGGCACGGGGGACCATACGGGATGCCAGGATTCGAATCACTCTCTGTCCTGTATCGGCTGCGTGCAAGGTAAAACGCCTTACCACTATTATGGCTCTGGCCCCCTCCATGGGCTTTCTTTTTGTTCCCACCCAAAGCCAGTACTCTTTATTATGCAGAACCCCACCCACAGGGGTAGGGGAAGGCCCTGTAATCCAGGTGGACTGTTATATACCAAAAAAAGAGGTTAGGGAAACAGGAAGTTGGGGGAAAGGTTACAGGTGGGTTTCCTCCTCTCCTGATGGTCTTTGCAGTGCAGTAACTTTATGCATCAATAGCCTAGACTTTAACCCCACTGTGACCACATTGCCTAAACTGTAACAAAAAGTAATAAAGGGGTGTGGGAATGTAGAACTGGAGATGAAGCTGTCACATTATAAAAGGCCTCTGAGTCTATTGAACATGATGTATTTGGGCTATGATTGAAAGTATCAAACATAAGATAATGAGAAACCAAAGGGGACCTTTGATATGCTCCTTGCTCTCCTGTCACACTTCACTGCTGGCTTCACTAATTCCCGCCCCCCCCCCCCCCCGTGTGTGTGTGTGTGTGTGTGTGTGTGTGTGTGTGTGTGAGAGAGAGAGAGAGAGAGAGAGAGAGAGAGAGAGAGAGAGAGAGAGAGAGAGAGAGAGAGAGAGAGAGAGAGAGAGAGAGAGCGCCATATCTGAATTGAGATGCCAGGAACTGACTGGGTCATCTGCGTGCAATTCAGTTCCCTTCCCATTGGACTCTAATCACTTTCCTCTCCTCCATAGTGACCAGCTGAACCAAGGGTTCCCTGCACTAAAAATCATTATTAATGAACAAAAACGAGCCCTTACTTGGATTCTTTTGCTTTCCTTAATGTACTAGGCTCTCTCCTGATTTTTTTTTTTTTTTTTTGGCAGGGAAGGGATGAGGGGTTTGGGTCACACTTGGCAGTGCACAGGGGCTAGTCCTGCTTCTGTGCTCAGGCATGGTCCTGGGAGACCTTGGTTTTGTCCTAAACACTCTTGGAAATGACTTGCAACACTTCTTAAAGCACCAGTAGATCTAGCCCATACTCCCCCCGCCCCCCCCCCAAAAAGAAAATAAACAAGTAGATTTGAAATAAAAAGTAAAAAGAGCATCAAGGGAGTTACAAGCCTGAAAGTGAGAGGGTGAGAATGTTGGATTGAAAAACTGGAGGATGGGGCTGGAGGGATAGCATGGAGGTAGGGCATGTGCCTTGCATGCAGAAGGACTGTGGTTCGAATCCCGGCATTTCATATGGTCCCTGAGCCTGCCAGGAGCGATTTCTGTGCATAGAGCCAGGAGTAATCCCTGAATGCTGCCGGGTATGACCGAAAAACCAAAAAAAAAAGAAAAGAAAAGAAAAGAAAAGAAAAGAAAAACTGGAGGAAGGGCCTAAGAACAGAATTTAGGGGTGAAGTACCTGCTTTGTATTTAGCTGAGCAGGCTCTTCAACACTGCTGGCTGTAGTCCTGGAGGTCTGCAATACCACATTCTTGGCCTGGCTGGCCATGACCCAAGGGTGCCCTGAGCATTGCTTGGGAGTTGCCCCCAAATTAAAAAAAAAATTAGAGCTGGCAGAAGTGAGGTCAGAGCAGGGTGCTCCTGACAGTATTTCCAAATCTTTAGTTGTGAATTAGTTCTCACCCTTCCCCTTCCAAGTCAAACCTTAGTCTCTCTTCTCACTGTCACAGATCAGCTCACCTCTAGGTCTTCTCTGCTAAGCTTTCCATGGCAACAGCCCTTGCTGGGCACAACAGGCTTCATGGAATGATCACTTATACGACACTTGGCACCTTTCTTAAATTCTATGAGTGTAAAATAAATTCCCAGAGTGTCAGCTTTCTCTGCTCTAAAATGGGGATTATAATATTACCATCCATCGGGTTTTTTTCAGGATTAAAAAGCATTCTAGGGTCTTGCTCAAGCACTGAACTGTTTCTTTTTGTCCTCCAAACTATCATTTAGCTTCCTGATATCTTTTTTTTTTTTTTTTTCTTCAGAAGCACACTGAATTTGTTACATTGGACAATTGGCATCTTGGTTGGACCAGTCTGGCTTGTGCTTTGGTGCATGCTTATCTGCTTCCCTTCTAGTCCCCACACCTTATTATTATTTTTTTTTTTTGCGGGGGAGGTCACACTCTGTGATACTCAGAGGTTACTCCTATCTCTGCACTCAGGAATCACTTTCAATATTCTGGATTCCATAGGGGGTTCTGGGGATCAAACCCAGTTCAGCTGTGTGTAAGGCAAGCACCTTACCACTGTATTATTTCTCTGGCCCTGCACATTTCTTTTTTACTTTGATTTTTTTATTTTGACTTTTTTTTTTTTTTTTAATTTTTTTTGGTTACACCAGGAGGCCCTCAGGGGTTACTCCTGGTTCTGCACTCAGAAATTGCTCCTTGCATCTCGGGAGACCATATGTGATAGCAAGATTCGAATCCCCATCTGTCCTGGGTCAGCAGCGTGTAAGGCAAACATTCTATTGCTGTGCTATCTCTCCGGCCCCTATTTTGATTTTTGGGCCAGTACTTAGGAATTACTCCTGGCTCTGTGTTCAGAAATTACTTCTGGCAGGCCCAGGATGCTGGGGATCAAATCAGGTTGGCTGAGTGCAAAGCAAAGCAAGCACCTTACTCATGTTTTATCTTTCTGATCCTGCACATTCCTTTTATTAAAGTTTTTGGGTGATGTGCTCAGGGGTTTCTCCCAACTCAGTGCTCTAGGGTTTATGAGGTGCTGAAAATCCAATCTAGGTTTCTCAGATGCAAATCATGTAGTCAGCCCTCTGTGCTGTCTCTCCCACCCATTATAGCTGTCTCATCTAGAGAGCATTTTTACTCTCCTTCAACTCAAGATCAAAGCCAACTGAACTTTTTCAAGTTCATCAAAATGCATTACTAAATAAAAAGTCAATTCATATGTCAAATAGCTTTAAAATTCTTCAGTAGTGTTTCAATTAGTACTTCAACTGTTTCAAAGGCTTAGAATATCTTAACCATCATAATGACTCACGATATTATTTTACTTTATTTTAGGTATTTTGTGCCTCATCCGTTGATGCTCAGACTTCCTTCTTGGCACTGAGCCTGGGATTCACTCCTAGAGGGCTTAAGGGACCATATGGGGTGCCAGGGATTGAACCTGGGTTGGCCACATGCAAGGCAAATGCCAGCAAATGCCCTATTCACTATACTAGATAGCTTTAGCCTCTTAAGACTGTTTTTTATTCTTTGTTTTTGGACCACATCCGGTGGTGCTCTGAGGTTACTCCTGGCTATGCATTCAGAAATTGCTCCTGGCTCGGGGGACCATATTGGGCACCAGGGATAGAACCAGGTCCGTCTGGATCTGCCGCGTGTTTTTTTTTGTTTGTTTGTTTGTTTTTGTTTTCGGGCCACACCCTGTGACGCTCAGGGGTTACTCCTGGCTATGTGCTCAGAAGTTGCTCCTGGCTTCTTGGGGGACCATATGGGACGCCGGGGGATCGAACCGCAGTCCGTCCTAGGCTAGCGCAGGCAAGGCAGGCACCTTACCTCCAGCGCCACCGCCCGGCCCCCGCGTGTTTTTTTGTTTGTTTGTTTGTTTTGTTTTGTTTTTGGGCCACACCTGTCAGTGCTCAGTGGTTCCTCCTGGCTGTCTGCTCAGAAATAGCTCCTGGCAGGCACGGGGGACCATATGGGACACCGGGATTCGAACCAATCACCTTGGGTCCTGAATCGGCTGTTTGCAAGGCAAACACCGCTGTGCTATCTCTCCGGCCCGTCTCTGGTCATCTCAATGAGATTTTAATTTAAAAAATATATAAAGGGGGGGGCTGGAGAGATAGCATGGAGGTAGGATGTTTGCCTTGCATTAATAAGAATGGTGGTTTGAATCCTGGCATCCCATATGGTCTCATGAGCCTGCCAGGAGCGATTTCTGAGCGTAGAGCCAGGAGTAACCCCTGAGCTCTGCCGGGTGTGACTCAACCCCCCCCCTATATATATATATATATATATATCTGGAATATATATATATATCTGGAACAATTGTATAGTGGGTAGGACTCTCGCCCCCCCCCCCCAATATATATAGGGCTGGAACAATAGTATAGTGGGTAGGACTCTCGCCTTGCAAACCTGGGTTTAATTCCCGCAGAATCTCATATATCCCTTGTACCTGACTGGAGTGATCCTTGAGTGCAGAGCCAGGAATAAGCCCTGAGAGCTGCTGATTATGCCTCATATATGTGTGTGTCATATTTACTTACTTATTTATTTTATGGGCCACACCCTGGCAATGCTCAGGATTTAATCCTGGCTCTACACTCAGGAATCATTCTTGGCAGTGCTTGGGGAACCATATGGTTCCTGGGATAGAACCTGGGTCAACGGTATGCAAGGCAAGGACATTCCTGATATACTACTATCTCTCTGTGAAAGTTTTTTAATTTTTGGACACACCCAATAGCACTCAGGAGTTACTTCTGGCTCTGCTCTCAGAAACTAATGTTGGTAAGCTCAGGGACCACATGGGATGATGGGGATCGAACCTGGGTCAGCTGCAAGCAAGGCAAGCGCCTTCCCCCCTGTGCTATTGCTTGGCTCCCATCTGATGACTTTTTGTTTGTTTGTTTGTTTGTTTTTGTTTTGGGGCCATACCCATTGATACTCAGGGGTTACTTCTGCCTATGTGCTCAGAAATTTCTCCTGGCTTGGGGGGACCATATGGGACGCCAGGGTATCAAATTGCAGTCTGTCCTATGCTAGCACTTGCAAGGCAGATGCCTTACCTCTAGTGTCACTGCTCTGGCCCCCTGATGACTTTTTACTAAACACATATTTCAAGGTTCCTTCATCCAAGGAGCTCCAAGACCACTTAGAGAGAGGCAAATATGCCAATATTTTATATCTGACTTCTTTGCTCCTATGGACTGAGTCTTTAAGTACAACATGGTATATAAAAACAATCCTGTTTCCCCAGAGTACAGAGACCAGAAGGGCTGAAGGAAAAAATTGAGTGGGGAAAAGGATGATGGGAAGTGATGGGTTTTGGGGTGGAGTAGGGTAGAGTAGGATAAGAGAGTGTAAATGACTTTATATCTGTGGTGTTGAAAAGTGGTATAGCTATATATCCAGACCACAAAAACAACACTAGAGACAAGAAATTCAAACTACAAAAAAAAAAAAAACAAAAAACCGGGGCCGGGCGGTGGCGCTGGAGGTAAGGTGCCTGCCTTGCCTGCGCTAGCCTAGGACGGACCGCGGTTCGATCCCCCGGCGTCCCATATGGTCCCCCAAGAAGCCAGGAGCAACTTCTGAGCGCATAGCCAGGAGTAACCCCTGAGCGTCACAGGGTGTGACCCAAAAACCCAAAAAAAAAAAACCAAAAAAAAAAAAAAACAAAAACAAAACCAAAAAACAAACCCAAAATCTTAAAATTGTGCCTAGGAGCTGAAGCAATTGCATAAAGGGCAGGACATTTTCCAACCCAGATTCAAGCCATTCCATATGGCTCCCTAGCCTGCCAGGAGTGACTTCTGAGTGTAGCCCTGAGCGCTTCTGATTTTGTTCTAAAACCAATAACCAAACAAAACCAAAAATGTGCCTGTCACTGGCAAATTGGGAGGGTGGAGGGAACTTGGGGACACTGGTGGAAGGAAGCTGACACTGGGGGTAGGATTAGTGTTGGAACATGTATGCCTGACACTCAACTATGAGTAACTTTGTAAATCACGTACTTTAATAAGATTAAAAAAAAATAAACTGTCCAATATAACAAATGTAAAATCTCTAAAACTACAAACAAACAAATCAGCCCTGCCAGGGGATAGCTGATGAGGGCTGGGAAAGTCACAAATCAAATACAGGCTAATAATAGGATCTGTCACTTACCTGTAGTTAGAATATGCCAGACACATTCTAACCACATTCTAACTACACAGTTCCATAGTAACAGAAATGAATGCAACCACTAGCCAGTCATTGTGAGGGGGGGGGGAGGGGGGGGACGGACGGACTCTTTACAGACAGAACTATGGCATAAAGAGACTATGAAACTTACCTTCTTAGTCTGGGTAGTCCACTCCACTGCTCCCAAGCTGAATGCTATGCAACATAAATATACAAATAAGCATTGTGATTAATCTCCGTCATAAGCAAGGAGGAAATAGATGGTGCTATTAAGAGACTAAACTAGAGGGGCTGCAGTGATAGCACAGTGGTAGGGCATTTGCCTTGCACGTGGCTGATCTGGGAAGGGAGTTGATCCCCGGTATCCCATATGGTCCCTTAGCCTTGCCAGGCGGCCTAGTATGGCCTCCAAACCAATAAATAAACAACTAAACAAACTAGGGGTAGTGGGGACACCTATTTTGTTTTGGGTGATACCTAAAGGTACCTTGGATGTTTTTTAGTGCAAGAAACAGTCTGGGAAGATGTCATGGGAGAGGCTTATTCGGAGGAGGAAGACAGAGAAAGAATAGCTTTGTGGGTGGGGAAGGAGGAAAAGGATTCAGAATTAAGTATTAAGAATAAATTTAAGGGGCCGGGTAGGTGGCGCTGGAGGTAAGGTGTCTGCCTTGCAAGCGCTAGCCAAGGAAGGACCTCGGTTCGATCCCCCGGCGTCCCATATGGTCCCCCCAAGCCAGGGGCGATTTCTGAGCACATAGCCAGGAGTAACCCCTGAGCATCAAACGGGTGTGGCCCAAAAAACCAAAAAAAAAAAAAAAAAAAAAAAAAAGAATAAATTTAAGTGCTTTGCATGATACACATTCAATAACAATATAGCAAAGCAGTGTCTAAAATCAAAACAAGGGAGGAGGGAGAGAGAGAGAATGTGTGCCAAGTGGCGGGAAGGGAAACTGGGATCATTGGTGGTGGAAATATGTACTGGTGAAGGGTGTTGTACATTGTATGACTGATGGGGAGGAGGGAGACTTGGGACATCGGTGATGGGAATGTTGCACTGGTGATGGGTGGTGTTAAAAAAAAAAGAGAGAAAAAAAAGATCATTTGTCAGGGGACTTGAAAAAAAAATAAAAAAAAATAAAATGTTATGCAAAAAAAAAAAAAGAAAAAAGATAAAGGAGAGAAAAATAAAGGAAAGGAAAGGAAAAAAAAAACATTGTATGACTGAAACTCAATCATGAGCAACTTTGTCACTCTATATCATGTTGACTCAATTCAAGAATTTATTTATTAAAAAAAAAGAAAGAATTTAATCGGGGCATGGAAAGGGGGTATTAACATATAAGAATTCGTTTGATTGTAAGGACCAAGCATGGTATTTGGAACTTAGCAAAGAAAAAAGCTCAGGATGTTACATGGTGGTGTTACGATCTCACTTCCACTTTTCTGTTTGGCAGAAGGAAAAAATGACAGTGCTAGATATGATCCCAATAGCTTGGCAAACCCAGGAAGGGGAACACCACATTTGCCAAAGAGCCAGGACTCACTCTGATTGGCTGAGCTTGTATTACAATCCTCCCAAGCCACCTAGAAACTGGTGGAGCTGAGAGATGGGCTCAGTGACCAGATCTGGATCATGCACTTTACTCTGGAGACAGAATTTAGGTTGGCTTTGCCTGAAATATAAACTCTGAGAAAGGGTAAACTGTTCCAGGTAGGTAGATTCCCTGAACTGCTGTTAAGAGGAAGAACAAGGTCTGAAGAGTGACAGTATGAGATTTTGCTGAAAAGGTTAGCTGAGGGTGAATCTTTATTTAATTATTTATTTAGTTTTTTTTTTGTTTGTTTTGTTTTTTTTTGGTATGGAGGCACACCCAGTGATGCCCAGGGGTTATTTCTGGCTCTGCACTAGGACTCACTCCTGACAGTGCTTGAGGGACCATACTGGTTCCATACTGGGCCCAATGCATGTAAGGCAAATGCCCTATCCCTGTGCTATCTTTCTGACCTGTGGGGGCAGAGGGGATGAATCTTTTTTCATATCTGACAGAGTCTGGGGGAACATATGGAGTGCCAGTGATTGAACCTGGAGACCAAAATGCAATAAATGCACCTTACCTGCACCTTACCTGCAGTACTATCTCTCTAGCTTGTGTGTATGTATGTGTGTGTGTGTGTATGTATGTATGTGTGTGTGTGTGTATGTGTGTGTGTGTGTGTGTGTGTGTCTGGAATGGGAACTTGGTCACACTTAGTGGAGCAAGGATACTTGTATCCCACATTCATGAAGGCTGTTCAATGCTAATTTACTGCTAATTTGTTCACATTTCTCCAGTCTCAACTCTAAACCTTCCACCAACCTGGCCTTGTATGTGAAACACTGTCCCTTGTTAACATTGCCATCATTTTTACCTTTTATCAACTCCAAAGCAATGTTTCTCTTTGAGAGGAAGCTAAGGTTAGAATTAGTCATCTTCAACAGATGCCTTTTCCAATTTAGATCTGTGAATACCAACCTTGTAGTAGTGAAAATGTATTTAATTATTCATGAGCTGACAAGATAGGCTGCGTTCAATTGATTTGTTGTATATGTAATTCACAGCCTGAGTTTTAATCTAGGTGCTTGTCTGTATTGAACACTTCAGTTTAGGCTATAGGCTGTGAAAAGACCTGCTAAAGATCCTTCTAACTTGCTGATAAAGCATTCAGTAATCAGATTATGTTCCATTTTCATAATAGTCAATGGTGTCTTCAATCCTGTGGACTGGGCCATCCATTGAGCCAGTGTTGGCAGAAATAAGGAACTTTATTATGGTATAAAATTTCCATATCATTTAAGGCTTTGAAGTCAAGCCTTTATAGTAGAATGCCTATAAAACTGAGTGCCAAGGCCTGGGTTTTAGCCCAAAAGTTGTTCCTGAACTTGTTTTTTGTATTTCTTCAAGCCCAACTTTTCTAAGCCTTGGTTCCTCAAATGGGTATAGTTAGGGTGCTTTTCTGTCTTCTCATTCTAGGATAACAGAGTAGCTTCTTTTTTGTTTTGTATATTTTTTGAGGGGCCACACCCCCAAAATGATCAGGGTTATTTCTAGCTCTACCCTCAGGAATCACTCCTGGCAGTGCTCAGGGAACCATATGGGGTGCCTGTGAAGAACTTGGGTAACCTGAGTGCAAGGCAAGTATCCTACCCACTATACTATTTATTGCTCAGGCTCCTGAGTAGCTTCTTTTAACACTTGGTTATGTGACGGTGGTAGGACTCTTGAGTCTGTAAGCCTTACTTTGTTCCTATTAAAAAGGGCATACATAAAATGAGCTATGGCAATGACAGGGATCACACATGTATGTAAAGCGTATAAAAACCAACAGCTAAAAATTAGTTAGGGGCTGCAATGTTTACCTTGCATGCAGTTGAACTGGGCTCAGTTGCCAATACTGATATAGTGAGCACCTCTAGGTATGGATCAACCCTGCCTCACCAAACTAGGATCTGTTTGGAAGTAAGGTTTCAGCAAAACAACTTACTAGCAGGAACATTATTCCTTCAGTCCATTGACTTACAGAGTCAACATGACCCCACAAAACCCCAGTAAGTAGCTGTCCTCTTTCCACTCCAGGGCTAGCAACATTGGCTGGCAATGGTCTCAAATCCTGTTTTTAAAATCCTTGTCCACACCTGGCAAAGCTTAGGGCTTACTCCTGGTTCTATATTCAGGAATATAGAGGACTTGGGGGAACTATATGGGATACTGGGCATTGAACCCAGGCCCGCTGCTTACAAACACCCTACCTGCTGTACTGACACTAGTGTTCTGGTCTGCAAATCTTAACGTACAACATTGAATAAAAACAAATACTGGAGGGGCCAGAGCGGTGGCGCAAGCCATAAGGTGTCTGCCTTGCAGACCATGGGTCAATCCCCTGGCGTCCCATACAAGCCAGGAGCAATTTCTGATGCATGATTTCTGACGCATGATTTTAGGAGTAACCCCTGAGCGTCACTGGGTGTGACCCAAAACCCAAACCAAACAGACATATTGGAGAGTATGAAACAAATCTTTTTTGTTAGTTTGTATTTATTTTTAGACTACACCTGGCAGTGCTCAGGGGTTATTCTGTCTCTGAAGTCAGGAATTACTCCTAGTGGTGCTTGGGGGGGAACCATATGGGGTGTTGGAGGTAAAAACAAGGTCCACCACATGCAAGGCAAGTGCCCTATCTGCTGTACTATTTCTCTGATCCTGGAAACATAATCTTTAGTAGTTTGTGACCATGGAGTAGGTAAGTTATGCTCAATTATATAGTTATATCACTTGTCTATAAGTAAATAGGTTTGAGAATGATCACGCTTTTCTCCCAGAACTCTTTTGTACTAGAAGCATGGAATTGCAGTTCTGCATGCCGAATTACCTTGAGAAACGTGTGTGTGTGTGTGTGTGTGTGTGTGTGTGTGTGTGTGTGTAATTATCTGAAACCTTTGGAAATGATTCCTTTACTGGCTGTGTATGCGTGTCTACATGTCTGTACTGATCTGGTTGGTACTGCACAGATTGAGGATTTGAAGCATAAGCAGTATCTTTTTTGGAAGAATCCCTGTTGAAGTAGATCCAGACTCCTTTCTGATTAACCTTAGGCACTGAGTGCCCCTGAACCCGGCTAAGCTTTTGAACTGCGAAAAAGTTGGGTGCTCATTCCTTCCGGATTCTGCAACCTGGACAAACCCTCAACCCTGCCACTGGGCACCCAAGACTTCTCTGGACCTGCCGCTGGTGCCCAACACATCCAGGCCTGGCTCAATACCCAGAGCCAGCTCCTTTCCAGCGCCTCGGTGCCTACAGACTCCCCACCTCTGCTGAGCCAGAACTTCTGGGCCCTCCCGGGTCTCCCTCCATCCCTTTTATTTATTTACTCTGAATATTCCCGATGCTGAGATGAGAGTCTAGAAACAAATCTCAAAGTTGAGGCCTGGGAGAGAGACACAGTGCAGCGGGTAGGTGGACTCGGGTTCGACCTCCAGCACCCCATAGTGTGCTAAGAGTGATTAATCCCTGAATGCAAAATCAGATAGATGCAAACCCAGAGCAAGCCGGCTGTGGCCCCCCAAAACAAACAAACAAACAAACAAACAAACAAAAACCTAGTCAAAGTTTGGCCGAAGAGATAGCATGGAGGTAGGGGGTTTGTTTGTCTTGCATGCAGAAGGACGGTGGTTTGAATCCCGGCATCCCATAGGGTCCCCCCCAGAGCCTGCCAGGCGCGATTTCTGAGCGTAGAGCCAGGAGGAACCCCTAATTGAGCGCTGCCGGGTGTGACCCAAAAAACCAAAAACCAAAAAGAAAGAAGTAAAACTCTGCAGCCCCCCATTAGAAGCACAGGGGTGCAGAGAAAGTGAAGCCCGGTCCCCGGCAGCGGCTCCAGTCTCCCAAGCGGTCCGGAGGGGCCTGCCTAGCTTGCACCCCGGGACGCCCGGACTCCGGAACGCGGACGGGCCGGGCCGGGCCCACCGAGGGGCGGAGCGGCCGTGTCCGCGGCGGCGGCGGCGGCGGCGGCGGCGGCGGGAGTCGCGCTCCGGGCGGGCGGCACGCGGCGCGCTGGGCTCGGCTCGGCTCCGCTCGGCTCGGGCCGCCCCTCCTCCCCCCGCGAGCCGCCGGCCGCGGCCCAGGCTCCCCCGCTCCGCCCGCCACTCCCCGTCCGCCTTCCCCGCGCCGCCCGCCCGCCCTCCCCCGCGCCGCCCGCCCGCCCGCCTCCGCGCCCGCACCGCCGCCGCCGCCCGCCCAGGCCCACCCGGCCGCCCCCGCCGCCGTCCCCGCCGCCGGGCCTCCAGCGCGCGCCTCGCCACCATGGCCAGCCCGGCTTTCACCCCGTAAAGATGGCGCTGCGGGATCGCTGCAACCACCTTTAGACTCATGACTGTCCGAAACATCGCCTCCATCTGTAATATGGTGAGTGCCGGCCCGGCCCGAGCCCCGGCCCCAGCCCCGGCCCCGGCCCCGACACGGGGCGCGCACAGCGGCATGCACCCGGGGGTCTTGCTTGGAAGTTCCCGGGCCCGGCTGGCCGCGCTGGGCCGGGGCGCCCGGAGCCTGCTTGCTTGCTGGAGGGGGGGACCCCAGCTCCCCCTTCAGCGCACCCCGACCTGCTAGCCCGCCTAATGCCCGGGCCCCAAAGCCCCGGGGGGTTGCGGTGGCAAGGTCTGTAGGGGGGCTCGGGGGTAGGAAGGGGAGAGGCCCAGCTCGGACGTCCCGAGGGAGGGGAAAAAGGAGGGGTCCCAGCTGAGATGCACCCCCGGCACCCCATTTCCGCCGATCCCCTACCCTTGACTCCTGCTGGAGCTCAGGAGCTTTTTAATAGCACCCCCATACGGCTGGGCACCCCCCAAAACGTTCGCCCGCATTGCTCTCTCTCTCTCTCTCTCTTTGGAGTTCTCTTGCCTGGAAACTGTATTTAACATTCACTTTGCACCGGGCGGTCCAGGTTGCAATTGGGAGAAATTTGCCAAAAAGGCCTGGGAGCTCTTTAAGTGTGATTTATTTCGGGGGGGGGGGCTTAGGGAAAGTGAGATTCCCTCTGGTTTGGGATATCTGGGGGTGCATTAGATTAGGGGGGCCCGGAGTTTCTCTATCTGGGAACCGGGGTACCCCATCCCACTTCACCCCTGGTGGTGAGTGGGCACTTGTTTTCTAGGGAGGTCCAAGAGTGCGTGGCCGGCTGGGGGCGTGGAGGAGGCGTGCAGCCTCTTGCACCCAGGACCTTGCAGAGCCAGGTGGGCGTGCCCGCTGCTCGGGGACCTCTTTGGCTTTTCTTTGGCAGGTGCTTGAAGTGGGGGGGGGGGGGCTAGTTGGAACTTGGGTTTCTGGCATTGCTTTCCCCGTGCCTTTCCGTTCTGCAGGCACGGCCTCTGGAGTAACCAACCCCCCAGGGGCACCCTGCTAGCGCCCTCTGGCTAGCCTTGCCCTCTGTCAGGCATTGCTTCCCAACCCTGGGCAGCGTAACAAAGTGTGAGCTGGGCCTTCACTTTGCAGGCAGGACCCCCCCCCCCCCCCCCGCCCCGCGCCACCTTCCTTCAGGAAAATGCCTCAAATGCCCCACCCCCCTTTGCTAGAATCTGCTCCAATTGGGTCCTTTTGGGGGATACCTCATCCTAAGCTAATCTTTCAGGCCCCTTAAGGGATCCAAAGGAGCCTTGATGGAGAAGCCTGATTTTGGGGGAGGGGGTAAGGTCACCCTTCCTCTGTCACACCGCTTTTTTCAATCTTCTGCCCCACATTCTGGGGCCAAATCGAAGACAGGAATAGGAACCTTTCCGGCTATATGTGAACCCCAGGCTGTCATGAAGAACCAGCTGGCTTCTGTGTTCAGTTCGACTGAATAGTGTCCCTGCCCTGGCTTCAGAGTCTTGTAGCAGAAGCAATGGGGGTGGGGGTGGGGTGGGTGGCCCCGGAAGAGAGCTCTTGTCCCCTCTCTCCTGCAGACATCTCTCCTGTGCCCTCTTGTCCAAGGTGCTTGTTTGTATTGCTGGGTGCAGGGAGAAAGAAGGTCATACCTCTTTTCACAGTTCCTCTCTCTTACGACTCTGGAGTGGGAGGGGGTGTGTAGGGCTCAGGCAAATGGGGTGCCTGCTGTGGTACTGGGCATCATCATCATCCTTGTGGGTGGTGCCACCTCTCGTTGTGGGAACTTGAGAGCTGGCATGTCCCAAGGGGTAGATGACCCTGCACCTTTCTTTTTATTCTCTGTCCAGTGGGGGCTTCTGTCCACACCTAGGCTAAATGTCACCACCTGTTTGTGGTTGGAGTCAGGCTGTAGAGGGTGGACTAGAAGGGAGCAGGCCAGGACTGTTCTGTGGGGTCACTTCTCATTGGTGTCCCCCCAAAAGTTTAGTTTTGTTTTTGTTTATGGGCCATACCTGGCAATGCTCAGGGCTTATGTCTGTTTCTGAACTCAGGAATCACTTCTGGTGTTAGAAGACCATCTGGGATGCCAAGGATTGAACTCAGGTTGACTGTACCATCATCCTGGCTTACCCACTGTACTATCATCATGGCCCCAAAGTGATCTAATTTATATAAAGAAAGCAATCATTCACAAGTGGGTTTATTTGAGGGAGTGAGAGGTCATGCTCAGTGGTACTGGGTGCCCCACAGTGCTACAGATTGAGTTCTCCTTTGTCTCAATAAGTGGGTATTTTTGTATTTTTATTTATTTGGGGGAGGGCCGCATTCCTCGTGGTGCTTAGGGGACCAGAGGAGATACTAGGGATGAAATTGGAATTTCTTATGCTAAGGAAGCTCCTTAACCACTATATTATCTCTCTGGCCCTGGGATACTGAGATTTGACCAAGTTATGAAAAATTGCGGCTTCATTGTCAGACATACTAGGTCCAGTCCTTTCTGGTTACCACAGATTTGTTTTTGTTGTTGTTTTGTTTTTGTTATTGGCCCACACCCAGAGGTGCTCAGGGCTTCTGTGCTGGTTCTGTGCTCAGTGATAAATTATGGTGAGCTCAAGAGACCATATGTGATACCATCCATACTGTATGGAGGAATCCCGGGTCTGCCTTGTGCATTCAAGTGTCCTTCCTGCTGTAATAATCGCTCCATTCCCCCCACAGATGTGCTTTTTATCCTTGAACTAATTACTCTTTGACTTTACTCTTCTTATCTTTACAAAAGGAGGATGAAAATGGTTCCTTCCTCCTAGGACTTCAGTGTTAAATGAGTTAACATTGGGTACTCAGTGAGTAAAAGCTGTGGTATTTTGTTTGTTTGTTTTGTTTTTTGGGTCACACTCGGCAGTGCTCAGGGGCTACTCCTGGGTCTATGCTCAGAAATTGCCCCGGGCAGGCTCAGGGGACCATATGGGGTGCCAGGATTCGAACCATGGTCCTTCTGCATGCAAGGCAAACGCCTTACCTCTGTGCGCTCTCTCTGGCCCCTGTAGGTTTTTTTTGTTTTGTTTCTTTTTTTTTTTTTTGTTTCGGGGCCACACCCAATGATGCTCAGGGGTTACTCCTGGCTATGCGCTCAGAAATGGCTCCTGACTTGGGAGACCGTATTGGACGTGTGGGAGGGAGGGACTGAAATGCATTATGTCCTGGGTCAGCCACCTGCAAGTCAGATGCCCTACCGCTTGCACCACCAGTGTCAGCTGTTACCGGCATCATCTTTCTCGTTATGATGCCACCTTCCAATTGTTCAAAGGACAATGGAAACAGTGCCTTCTTGGACCTGCAGGCTGCAGCCAGCCCACAGCCACACGCTCACTTATGCAAACCTAGCTGAGTGGCTGTGGAGGCTGGGATGGGAATCCTTAACCCCGCCCCACCCACGAGGCGCTGTGCAGGTCATCCCTACCCCTCCCACTCGCATTCACTTCCCAGAGGAGCTCAGCTTGCTCCAGGCCAGACTCCAGTCTTCACAGAGACTCCACTTTAGATCCTCTTTCACTGGATGATGAATTGTTTCCAGGTAGGTCTTTTGAGGGGTATCTCCTTATGGTGGGGCTCCCTCTGGGGTTCTTACTGATTCTTTCCTTTCAGACTCCAAGTGCTCCTTGCTGGGTCTGATCATTTGTAGTAAGTGCTAGAGGTGTGTTGCTCATTTTATTTTTTTTTTTAGTGGCCACACTGGGTAGTATCGGGGTATTTGGGAACCACTCCCAGCAGAGGTTAGTGTTAGAATTGGCTGTGCTCAGTGCTCCCCACAGCTATACACCCAGTGATGTTGGAGAAATTGGGGCATTCAGTGTTTGGAGTCCAGCTTGGGAGCTTTAGGCTACGAGGTATGTATTCTACTATTTGAGCTATCTCCTTGGCCCTGCATTAAATTTCTTTTAGAGGAGGTTGGTTAGCATATTTTTAAATAGGCTGACATGTCCAGAAAAGTATTGGAAGATCACCCTTCTAGGTGGGACTTGGGCAAACGGAGCCCCAGCCCTGAAAAGCAGATTTATTTCCTTTACCAGACAAGAAATCCAGCAAAGCAGAAACAGAACTTGTAGCATGTGACTGAGAAATAAATCCCCATCTTTCCTCCCACTTCTGGTGCCAGCTTTAGATATAGAAGTCTTGGGAAGTGTTCACCGCCCTCTACTTCTCCCCATCCACCCCTGATGTTTTATGACCCATTGGATGTTGAATTTTACTTGCATGTGAATTTCTGCCACTGTAATTCTTGATCAACTTGCTTAGGGCCTGACAGCTTTAGCCACATAGCAAGCCTGGTCCAGAGATAGTAAAGCTTGTTTGGCTGGTGTGTTGTAATTTTCAAAGTGCTCTGGCTGCTCCTAAGCATGAGGAAATGTCCTTTGTTTTTAATCCTCTGATTTTTGTCCATACGCACTGGTTTCACATCCACTGTGTGTTTTGAGGCCTGAAGAATGGAAGGATCTTTGGGGGTAAGTTTTCAATGTGAAGAGCTGGAGGTTATTTTCTGAACAGGAAACATGTGTTAACACAAACCCAGTAGACCTCCGACATGTTGATCGTACAGATGCAAAGTGCTGTAGATGCAAAGTGGCTCTTTGTCACTGTGTAGATTGGGCTATCGGGCTGTCGCCAAGAGGAACTACCATGTGTCAAAAAGATGACCCAGCCACTGTGCAGATCCACCCATTCTGGGTGAATGAGGTGGGCCCGCCTCCCCAGGGTCTGGGGTTCTCACTGTGTGGGGCATACCACGGACTAGGACAAGGCAGCTCTGAAAGAGTGACAACTGCGTAGAGGAAGGGGAAGCCACCTCGGAAGTGGTCCAGACACCCAGGAGCACGATAGGAGTTGTTGGCATTTTGACAGAATCCTTGTATTTGACACAGTTTGACAGTTTTCTGCTTTCTATGAGGATATGATTATAGTCACTGTCACATTGAGTGTCACAGAATCTGTGCTGTTGAGGTCTCTTTATAAGCAGGAGTCGAATGCACCTTTGGACACTTTGTAGTTCTTGGAAGCGTCATTTTTTTTATAGTAATTTATAAAACTGATATATACTATTTTTCATGCCACCATAAAAATAGAACCTTATGAGAGCTACTGGAATAGGAAACTTCTTCCTTATTATTATTATTATTATTATTTTTTTTTTTTTTTGGTTTTTGGACCACACCCGGTGGTGCTCAGGGGTTACTCCTGGCTGTCTGCTCAGAAATAGCTCCTGGCAGGCACGGGGGACCATATGGGACACCGGGATTTGAACCAACCACCTTTGGTCCTGGATCGGCTGCTTGCAAGGCAAATGCCGCTGTGCTATCTCTCCGGGCCCATTTCTTCCTTATTTTAACTTTCTTGTTTTTGGGCCAGAGCACTGCCAATGTCAGGATTCCCAGGGTCTTGGCTGTAGAGAACTGCTAGGCAAATATCTTAGCCTTTGTATTAGTTCTTTGGTGCCCTTTATAATCTTTCTTGATTTCTCATGGTGTTTCTCTTCCTATGCCTATCTTTATTTTTTTTAGGTTTTGGGCTACACCTGGCACTGCTCAGGGGTTACTTCTGGCTCTGTGCTCAGAAATCACTCCTGGTATGCTCAGGGGACCATATGGGATGCCAGGAATTGAACCTGGGTCAGCCACTTGCAAGGCAAACCTCTTAACCTCTGTGCTATTTCTCTGGCCCCAACCCTTTTTTTAGTTTTTGAGTGTTTGGGGGTTGGTTTGGTCCACATCCAGTGGTACTCAGAGCTTACTCCTGGCTCTATGCTTAGAGATGCTGGGGTACCATATGGGATGCTGAGAATTAACAGCTTGTTAGCATGTTCCTTAACCCTGTATTATCTCTCCATCACCAGATTAAATGTTCGTGAAGTCCTTCACCCATTTAAATCCCCATTCCCCTCTGGGCCTCACGTGTTGCTCTTAAAATCTAGGAGTTTGTAAAACTGCTGTTTGTTTGGTTATCATGACATTTTTTAGTGAGAAGCATACCTTGACAATTTATAAAAACTGACATTTCTTACCTCATTACCTTTTGAGGACATAACTACCTGTTTATTACTGTGGAACTCACCAAATATATTTTATATTTTGGTCGGGATGGAGGGATAGACCATGCTTGGTTGTGCTCAGGGATTACTCCTGGTTCTGTGCTCAGGAATCACTCCTCTGGCAGTGCTCAGGGGATCATATGTGGTGCCAGGGATACAACTGGGGTCAGCCATGTGCAAGACAAGTACCTTACTTAACCCCTGCCTAGTCTTTCCATTTCCCCAATAAGTATCCTTTGAAGTATCCACTCCAGGACTGTAAGGAAGAAATCACTTTCAGGTGAAAGTAAAAGTAACAAAATTAAAATAAAACCAGGTGATTTTTATCATGTTACCCTTGTAGTTCAGTTATTTACCTGAGGCAAATATGAGAAGAATTGGAAATCATGTTTCTATGATTGAAAAATGTCTGCATTTTTAAGAGAAGAGGTAACTTGTATCCTGCCCTGTTACTGTTTCTCTTTCTTGCTTTACATTTCAAAGATCATTTGAAACAAGTTTAGACCATGGTAACAGCTTAAAAGAGTTCAAGTATTGTGTGACAGAATCTACATGTATTGTTGACAGAATTCAGAAATTGCAGTCTGGGGTAGAATGGGTTGAAGTTTAAAAGAAAAATGATGTTTTCTTTTTCTTTTTTTTTTTTTTTTTGTTTTTGGGCCACACCCGGTGATGCTCAGGGGTTACTCCTGGCTATGCGCTCAGAAATTGCCCCTGGCTTGGGGGGACCATATGGGACGCCGGGGGATCGAACCGTGGTCCGTTCCTTGGCTAGCGCTTGCAAGGCAGACACCTTACCTCTAGCGCCACCTCGCCGGCCCCTGTTTTCTTTTTCTTTTCTTTTTTTTTTTTTTTGTGGTCTCTCAGGTCTTATATTAGGAGAAGATCGTGTTGGGTCAGGGCCTGACAATTATCGCTACAGATGTGCTTGTTTATTTTTTGGACTTTTAGAGAAAAACAGAGTTGCCTGCCCATATTTCATTTTGATTAAAGATTGCAATATTATTTTTCTAGGTATCAAATTGATATGCTCCATATCACCCAAAGAATAAAGATCAATTTATTTTTCACTGGTATGGAATGTTGGCATGTTTAGGCTGTAATTGAAAGCAACTTTTATTTTTGTTTTTTTTTTTTTGGGTTTTTTTTTTTTTTTTTTTTTTTTTTGGTTTTTGGGCCACACCTGGCGGTGCTCAGGGGTTACTCCTGGCAGTCTGCTCAGAAATAGCTCCTGGCAGGCACGGGGGACCATATGGGACACCGGGATTTGAACCAACCACCTTTGGTCCTGGATCGGCTGCTTGCAAGGCAAACGCCGCTGTTCTATCTCTCCGGGCCCTTATTTTTGATTTTTTTTTTTTTTTTTTGGTTTTTGGGCCACACCCGGTAACGCTCAGGGGTTACTCCTGGCTATGCGCTCAGAAGTTGCTCCTGGCTTGGGGGACCATATGGGACACCGGGGGATCGAACCGCGGTCCGTCCAAGGCTGGCGCAGGCAAGGCAGGCGCACCTTACCTTTAGTGCCACCGCCCGGCCCCTATTTTTGATTTCTTAGCAATTAATAGAAATAGAGAAATTTCTTTTTGGGGAGGGGGGTCACACCCGACGGCGGCACTCAGGAGTTACTTCTGAATCAGTGCTCAGAAGTCGCTCCTGGCAGGAGCGAATGATCATATGAGATGTGGGATTTGAACTGGAGTCCATCCTGTGTTGGCTCTGTGCAAGGCAAAAACAAAAACAAAAACAAAAACAAAAAAAACCAACAAAAAACGCCTTACCACTATTGCTCTTGCCCGAGAAAATTCTTTAACTTGGGTGCCCCTGATCTGTCTAGTTCATTGTCATGAAATCATCTTAAGGATTTCTCTTGGAGATCTTTTTGTTTGTTTTGTTTCTGGGCCACACCTTGTGATGCTTAAGGGTTACTCTTGGCATCACTCCTGGCGGTGTGCACAGGACCATGAGGGATGCCCAGGACTGAATGTGGATCATCCACATGCAAGGCAAACACTCTACTTGCTGTTTTTTCTGTTTTGCTTTGGGGTCACGATCCCCAGGTTTTACTCTTGGCTTTGCACTCAGGAATCATTCCTGACTGTGTTCAGGAGACCCTCTGGGATGCTGGGGGTCAAACTTGGGCCATGTGTATGCAAGACATGTACAATCTCTCCAACCTCCGTAGATACATTCTTCTTTGGCTCACACACCTAGTGGTTGTAAAGACTTCTGGAGTGTTTGTTAGTTTGGGATGTGGGAGTGGCCTATGTCCTCTCCATGGGAGGAGAGAGAAAGAGAGATCTCACCTATTGTGACTCATCTGAAGAGTGCCTATGTGACAGAGAGAGAGAGAGAGAGAGAGAGAGAGAGAGAGAGAGAGAGAGAGAGAGAGAGAGAGAGGGAGGAGACATAAAATATTGTGGGTAGATTTGAAACCTGGGAACCCTTAGAGAGAGAGAGAGAGAGAGAGAGAGAGAGAGAGAGAGAGAGAGAGAGAGAGAGAGAGAGAGAGAGAGAGAGAGAGGGAGGAGACATAAAATATTGTGGGTAGATTTGAAACCTGGGAACCCTTAGAGAGAGAGAGAGAGAGGAGACATAAAATATTGTGGGTAGATTTGAAACCTGGGAACCCTTAGAGAGAGAGAGAGAGAGAGAGAGAGAGAGAGAGAGAGAGAGAGAGAGAGAGAGAGAGAGAGAGGAGACATAAAATATTGTGGGTAGATTTGAAACCTGGGAACCCTTAGAGAGAGAGAGGAGAGAGAGAGAGAGAGAGAGAGGAGAGAGAGAGAGAGGAGAGAAGAGAGAGAGAGGAGAGAGAGGAGAGAGAGAGAACTCCCAGGGCTGATTCTCAATGATGTTACATTTGCGTTCATGGGTCATGTGTAGCATGTTTTAAACATGTCCTGAAAGGCCAAACCAACTCTTTTCTAGTTACTTAAGACACGCCTTGCTCTATATTACTTAACCTACTCTATAATATACTACCCGGAGTAGATCTCAGTACTCAGTTAACTGTTGAGAGTGGCTCAGATTTGTAGTGGTGTGCACGGGCCATTCCACAGTGTTGATCTTTGAGCTTTGTGTGTGTGTGTGTGTGTGTGTGTGTGTGTGTGTGTGTGTGTGTGTGTATTTCAAGTTCCTCTGTGCTTTTCTTGAGGGGAAATGGCTGGGTCAGAGGAAAGCAGGCATTGTGGATTTGTGCCCATTTGCATTTTCCCCAGCAGGGTTCAGGAGTGCCAGCTGCTCCACTTGCCTGCAGACACCTGGTATCCTTGGACTGGAGCTTTTGCCAGACTGAGAAGAGGTGTGAAATGGTATCTTTGGATTTGCAAGTACAACCTTCGTGTTCAGTAGTGAGGGTTGAGTTCCATGGAAGGACTGATTTGCTGGATTGGTTGTAAAACGGAGCCCTGGCATACTTTAATCATTGCCTCTAAGTCATAACTACAGCGTTGACTGCCTGAAAACTGGGAAAGGGAGAATGGATAGGGAAAAATCAGGGAGCCAGAGGAAAAGATGAGGAAGATTGGGATGGAAAGGAGGCCAGAGGTGGAGGGAATGTTGCCAAGGAGGCAGATATTTGCAGCATGAAAGGATGACGACAGGTGTGGAGAAGATCTCTTGCATGTTGCTGTGAATTCCGGCTGTTCCTGTGCTGGCCAGCGGGAGCCTCAGGTTTCCTGGTTGGTGCTTTGCTTGATTGAAATAGACTTCAGAGTGGGTGGAGCTCTGCCAGAGAGAAGGGCTGGGCTGGGCTCAGAAGTTTTCCTGTCTACCTGGTTGCTTTGTGAAGTTCTTTTTGGGAAGGCCAATGTGAAATGATTTTCTTCCTGAAACATTTCTTGGTGCTTTCCTCACAGCGCTAAGAACCACTGTGCAGGAACCTAGCTTTTAATAGGAACCTTGACTTGCACCTGAAATTACAGTTTGCAGATAATTTCAGACATTTCCTGCTCTTTAATTTTCAGAACACGATGAGCATAGTTTTATGGAGCTCTAAAATGTATGGTTATTTTTGTTTGCTTTATGATTTTTTTGTTTGTTTTTGGGCCACACCCAGTGATGCTCAGGGGTTACTCCTGGCTATGTGCTCAGAAATCACTCCTGGCTTGGGGTCCGGATGGGACATTGGGGATTGAACCAAGGTCCTTTCTGGATTGGCCATGTGCAAGGCAAATACCCTACCGCTGTACTATCACTCTGCCTCAGGATTTTTGTTTTGTTTTTGTTTTTGTGTTTGGGTCACACCCGGCAGTGCTCAGGGGTTACTCCGCTCTATGCTCAGAAATCGCTCCTGGCAGGCTCGGGGGACCATATGGGATGCTGGGATTTGAACCACCATCCTTCTGCATGCAAAGCAAATGCCCTACCTCCATGCTATCTCTCTGGCCTCTCAAGGGTCTTTTTTTTTTTTTTTTGGATGGGTGGGAGTGTGGGCCACACCCTACATTGCTCAGGGCTTACTCCTGACTGGCAGAATAAGTGGAATCATATAAGATGGTTAGGTTGAACCCAATTGACCATATGCAAGGCAAGTACCCTACCCCCTGTACTATCTTGCTAAACCCCTTCCCCCAGAGGTTTTGAAATGTAAGTTTTTTTCTAATGGCTGTCTTTGAATGGTGTGTTATTTATTCTTTGTATATTCTTTATAGTCTTAATGCTCACAATGAGCATGTAGAAACAAAACCCAAAATTAACTAGATTTGGATTGAATCCCTCCCTCCCTCCCTCCCTCCCTCCCTCCCTCCCTCCCTCCCTCCCTCCCTCCCTCCTTCCTTCCTTCCTTCCTTCCTTCCTTCCTTCCTTCCTTCCTTCCTTCCTTCCTTCCTTCCTTCCTTCCTTCCTTCCTTCCTTCCTTCCTTCCTTCCTTCCTTCTTCCTTCCTTCGCTCAGGGGTTATTTCCTGGCTCTATGCTCAGAAATCGCTCCTGGGCAGGCTCAGGGGACCATATGGGATGCCAGGATTCGAACCACTGACCTTCTGCATGAAAGGCAAATGCTTTACCTCCATGATATCTTTCCAGCCCCAGAGTGCTCATTTTTAAAGAGGAGAAAGTATCTTCCCCTCAGAGGTTTTGATTTACTGATCTAAGGAGGGGCCACTGAGGATTCTCTCCTCCCTCTCACTCCATTGAGCTGAGACTCCATACTCAAGGAATACTGCTGGCCTTGGTTAATAACTTTTCCCCATTAAAAAAATATTGGACAGGAGCGATAGATAGTACAGCGGGTAGGGTGTTTGCATTGTACGTGGCCGACACAGGTTCGATCACCAGTATCGCATATGGTCCCCCGAGCCTACTAGGAGTGCCTCCCGAGCGCAGATCCAAAAATAACCCTTGAACACCACCAGGTATGGCCCCAAAACAAAACAAAACGAAACAAAATATTAGCCATGTGAGAATGCTTGCTTGCTTGCTTGCTTGCTTGCTTGCTTGCTTGCTTGCTTGCTTGCTTCCTTCCTTCCTTCCTTCCTTCCTTCCTTCCTTCCTTCCTTCCTTCCTTCCTTCCTTCCTTCCTTCCTTCCTTCCTTCCTTCCTTCTTCCTTCCTTCCTTCCTTCCCTCCCTCCCTCTCTCCCTCCCTCCTTTCCTCCCTCCCTTCCTCCCTCCCTCCCCTTCATTCCTCCCACCCTCCTTCTTTCTTGGGATCACCTCAGGGACCACTCCTGATGGACCTTGACCTTTGGGGACCATATGGGATACCAAGGATTGAACCTGAGTTACCCCTGTACAAGTCAAGTGTTCTACCCTCTGTACTAACGCTCTGAGTCCTAGAAAGTTTTGGACTGGAAAATTATTTTATGTAGTGAGTCAGCTTCAAATGAAGCATAGATCATCATTCTTAGGATGAATTTCTTGATTTTAAATAGCCAGGTTTTTATTACTTTATGCTCCTAGCACAGGTATATATCACTTTACCTGAGAAATATCAGTAACTCTCTGCCCATATATCTTTATTTTAGATTGGTTGCATAAAACTTAGTCAAGATCTTTGTTTAGGATATGCCTTGAAAACCAGCTTGTGGTATTTGCTGTCAATATCTTTATGTTTTCCTTTCATATTCATGAATTCATAAGGAGAAAATTGATGTTTGCTTGTTGCATTGAAATGGTGGGGGTATTTATTTGCAACTGTTTTCCCCCCCGCAATTCTAGTTAAGATTGTGCTGACATATGATCTAGTATCTTGATACTAACTGTTCTGTACCAGTCTTCGACTTAACCATAGTTTATTCCATCTTTAAATAAATACCTTAGGAGTTGTTAGGCTCTTCAGACTGCAAATCAGACTTTTTAATTTGGTTTTGTATTGGGGTATTGTACCTGATACTGCTCAGGGCTTATTCCTAGTTCTATGCTGAGGAATCACTCCTGGTGGGGTGACTACATGGGGTCCCAGGGATTGAACCGAGATTGGCCGCATGCAAAGCAAAAGCCTTACCCACTATATTATCTGTGGGTATGTGTGTGTGTGTGTGTGTCTGGTGGGGGATACTTCTAGAATGACTGGGTATTAATGGGTGAATCTGAACTGTTTCAGGCAACGAGACTATGGGAAGCTGATTTTCCATTCCTTGGCCCTGTTTTTCTTTTGTTTTGGGGCCACACCTGGCAGTGTTCAGGGGTTACTCCTGGCAGGCTCTGGGGACCATATGGGATGCTGCATGCAAGACAAACACTTACCCACTTTATTACTCTGACCCCTGGGCCCTGTGGATTTTTTTTTTTTTTTGGGCCACACCCGGCGGTGCTCAGGGGTTACTCCTGGCTGTCTGCTCAGAAATAGCTCCTGGCAGGCACGGGGGACCATATAGGACACCGGGATTTGAACCAACCACCTTTGGTCCTGGATCGGCTGCTTGCAAGGCAAATGCCGCTGTGCTATCTCTCTGGGCCCCTGGGCCCTGTGTTTTGAGGTGCTTGAGGGAAACTTAAATGTTTTGATGACTAGTTTTGATGATGCTCTCTTGGCTTTTGCTCTGCTTCCTCTATTCACCCCCTCATCTCGTGACTAGCTCTTGGTATTTGGGGGTGGCTTTCTGACACCTACCTTCATGTTGTGGTTGGGCAGCTTGTTCCCAACCTGGAAGTTCCCTGCTCTTCCCTTGCCCCTCCAGCTCCCAGGACATGGGGTGTCTGTGGTGGTAGGACTCAGAAAAGAGGAGGAGGGGAGCTGATTCCTCCCATGATCCAGCTGTGGTCTATCGAGAGCCAGGGGTGGACAAAGGGAGGAAGGAGCCAAGGTTTCCGACTGCACTGGCATGGGAGCTGCTGCAGCGGTGGCGGTGGGTGTGGAGCTTTGTGATCTCACTCAGGATACCATGTCTTCCTCTTCCTGGAGTTGGGGCACATCCTGTGCTGAAAAGATTCCCCATCATTCATAAGCAGAGAGTGGCCCCTTTTGTCCTTAATGTACACAGATGTTCTTGACACCTGCGACTGTGACGGCACCAAGTAGCTTAGCTAAACTTGTTTCTTTCTTTTACTTCTTTTTTTGTTTTTGTTTTTGTTTTGGGCTACACCTGGTGACACTCAGGGGTTACGTCTGGTTATGCACTCAGAAATCGCTCCTGGCTTGGGGGACCATATGGGACGCCGGGGGATCAAACCTTGGTTCTTCCTAGGTCAGCGTGTGCAAGGCAAATGCCCTACAGCTTGCGTCACCGCTTCGGCCCCTTCTTTACTTTTATTATTTTTGTTTTACTTTTTTGGGGCCACTCACAGCAGTGCGCAGGGATTAGTCCTGGTGATTCTGACATATGGGATGTCAAGGAACAAACTTGGGTGGGCTGTATGCATGGGAAGCACCCCTACCTCCTGTACTATCTCTCTGGCTCTGGGTCTAAGTGCTTTTTCTTTTTAATCTTTTTAAGAAGTATTGTGTTTTCCCCTCCCTTCTTTTCCACTGCTTTGGTGAGACTGGCCGCCTCATTGTTTTTAGGTTGTGAGGCTCCTGGGAACTCATCTTTGTCCTGGTGTTTGTCTGTTTGCTTGGGGTCAACTCTCATTCAGTGGTAGTGCTCAAGCACATGTTGGTGGTTGTGCTTGCAAGGAGGAGTGGTCGCTTGCATGCTGACCTGCCTTATGCTGGAACTACAGGGCCCAGAGCTCCTCTGTGCAGCAGTCTGGGTCCAGGACAATGCCCTGTTTGGTGTTTGTGGGTAGCACAGAGGTCAGGCCCTGGGCTTCACCCAGGACTTTACCTTTGGCCACATCCCTGGACATCCCTGGCTCTCAGTTTCTTTCCTTTCTAGACAAATTTTTAAAGAGGGTATAGGAATTCATGTGGTAGAAATTGGAAAATTGATGGTCTGGAATGATAGGATAGCAGGTAGGGTTCTTGCCTTGCACACAGCCAATCTGAGTGTGATTCCCAGAACGCTGTGTGGTTCCTGAGCACTGCCAAGAGTAATCCCTGAACAGAGCCAGGAGTCAGCTCTGAGTACTGCCTGATTTGACTCCAAAGCTTCAGAGACAAAAGAGAGGAGGGCTGGAAGTTCCAGCTCACCTCATGAAGCTCCCCACAAAGAGTGATGAGTGTAGTTAGAGAAATAACTACATTGAGAACTATCCTAACAATGAGAATGAATGAGGGAAGTAGAAAGCCTGTCTAGACTATAGGTGTGGGTGGAGTGGGGAGGAGGGAGATTTGAGTCATTGGGGATGGGAATGTTGCACTGGTGAAGGGGGGGGGGGTGTTCTTTATATGATGGAAACCCAACCATAATCATGTTTGTAATCAAGGTGTTTAAAAAATATATTAAAAATAAAAAGAAATTGGACTTGTTGGCTTGGGTAGATAATATAATGGTTAGGGCATGTATACCTAGCACCTATCCCACCCAGGTCAGTTTCTGGCATCATGTGATTCCTCAAGCATTACTGGTGGAATTGAGGAGGCCCCAGCACCTCCAGGCAGCACAGCAGCATCATATCCTAGATCTGGTCTTCATCCACTAGAATTGGTGTTGGAGCCCCTAGTCTTTCTGAATGCTGACCCCCCAAAAAAAGAAGGGCATTTAAAATTGTTCAGAAGGATATGGGATGAAAACAAACCTGCCAAAGAATTATTTTGTTATTGTATTTGGGTTTGGGGCCCTAGAGAGCTGTGCTGCTCCTAACTCTATGCTGGGGTTACATGTACTGAGTCATTTCTCTGGCCTAGCCACTTTAGAATTCCAGTCTCTGGCATTGGTAGTTGCAATTTCTTGGCTTCCATTCAGAGCCACACAATGCACATTGGCCAAAGACACAGGAGATGCATGCTACTTATGCTTATTTTTTTTCTTTTTTTGGTTTTTTGGGTCAGACCTGGCAGTGCTCAGGGGTTACTCCTGACTCTACACTCAGAAATTGCTCCTGGCAGGCACAAGGGACCATATGGGATGCCGGGATTCGAACCACCATCCTCTGCATGCAAGTCAAACACCCAACTTCCATGCTATCTCTCCGGCCCCTGCTTATGTTTTTTTCTAATAGTTTTTTTTATTTATCTGGAGGAAGTTGGAGAGTCATACTTGGTAGTGCTCAGGGGGTAATGGCTGGCTTTGCACTCAGGAATCATTCCTGGCAGACTCAGGGGACTGAGTGATTGGGATGCTAAGGATTGAACCTGGATTGACTGTGTGCAAGGCAAGTGTCCTCTCTGTTATACTTTCACTCCGGCCTTCTTCTAAGTTTTTTTTTTTCTTAATTATAATGTATTAGAACAAATTCAGCAGCAATATTATTATTTTTCTTTTCCCCCCTTACTTTTTTTTTGGGGGGGGGCCACACCCGGCGGTGCTCAGGGGTTACTCCTGGCTGTCTGCTCAGAAATAGCTCCTGGCAGGCACGGGGGACCATATGGGACACCGGGATTCAAACCAACCACCTTTGGTCCTGGATCGGCTGCTTGCAAGGCAAACGCTATCTCTCCGGGCCCTTCCCCCCTTACTTTAAAATCTGCTGAATCACCAGACTTTTTGATGGTGGACCCAACCATTATTTACAAGTCTTTTTTCCCCCCTTTTATTTAAACACCATGATTACAAAGTTGTTCATAATTGAGTTTCAGTCTTAATATGTACTCCACTCTCACTCAACATTTCCCACCGTCAGTGTTCCCCATTTCTCTCCCACTCTCCTACCTGTCTTTGGGGCAGGAATTTTAAACCATTCTACCCCCTTCTTTTAGACTCTCTCTTAAAAACTCAGGTAGTGTGTGTAGCATACCCTGATCTGTTCTTGCTTTTCTGATCCTCTGGTGAGTCCACATGAGCACTCCAAGTGCATCCTCATTCCTTTTTCATGACGGCACAGTATTTGGTTTCATGAACATATTGAGTTACTTAACCAATAATTGAGTTACTTAACCTGTTTTCATGGGTTCATAGTAGTTTTCCAGCCTTGAGTTTTCTCCCAGAGGGCTCCGCACAACAACTTTGCTCCCCAATTCATTTCTATCCCCTTCTCTACCGCCATTGATGCTGTGAAGAGCATAGGTGGTACATGCAAGGTGGAGCTTGCTGGATTAAATGTCTGGTGGTAGTATTTGTATGTGTGCTCACAGGGATGCAGGGGAGCTGCTCTGCTGATCATGGGGTTCTGCATCTTTGTTTTGTTTGTTTTATTTTGGGTGCTCATCCAGAACTGCTCAGGTTTCACTTCTAGTGGAGCTTATGGGACTTTATGGGGTGCTGGAGATTAAACTTGTCTCTGCTATGTAAGACAGATACCCTGCCCACTGTTTTATTGCGCCAACCCTTTACACATCTTTTTAGTTGTGGGTGGTCTGCAGGGACTGGGGACATACTTTAGTAGTGGTGCTGATACACAACTGGCAGTGGTACATAACTAGAATTTGTTAGTGATATCAGGATTCACAGACATCAGGGCTGCCTGGCATAAATAAGTAGCATGTCATGCTATGGGGATGGGGATAGAGGGGTTGGGGTGAACTCATGACCTCATGTTTTTAGTGCCATCACTTTAGCTCTCTCCCACCCCTAGTCCACACTTTACTTTCCATATGTTGCTGACTTTTAGGTTTGGTTTTTGGGCCATAGCTGGCGGTGCTCAGGGATTACTCCTGAAGAGCTCAAGCCTCCATATGGGATGCCAGGAATTGAACTCAGGTCTGCCACATGCAAGACACGCACCTTACCCCTGTACTGGCTATTCACCTCCACCTTGCTCAGAGTGTACAGTCAGTGAAACGGGTTTGTGGGGCCAGAGCAATAACACAGCTGATAGGGCATTTGCCTTGCACTTGACCTCATTCCCTCATCCCATATGGTCCCTGAGCCTGCCAGGAGTGATTTCTCAGAACAAAGCCAGGAATAACCCTTGAGCATCACCAGGTGTAGGGGGGGGAGAGAGAGAGAGAGAGAGTGAGAGAGAGAGAGAGAGAGAGAGAGAGAGAGAGAGAAGAAGGAGGAGGAGGAGGAGGAAGAGGAAGGGGAGGGGGAGGGGGAGGGGAAGGGGGAGGGGGAAGAGGAGGAGAGGGGAGAGGGGAGAGACCTACCAGCAAAAGGTGTTTCTTGTTTTCCATATAGCCTTGCCAAAGCAGCATACTATCCTCTTGATCTTTTCAACTTTGTCAGTTCATGGGAAAGTAGTGTCTTTAAAAAAATAAACACAGCACCAAAAACCCAAAAACCACAGTATATTTTTTTTATACATTTTTCCTATTAGGAGCCTGAGCTTCCATTTACACATTTAAGAAAGTGAAGCACAGTTTCACTTAATGGTTTTGCTCTGGGCAATTATTTTTTCAAAGTCTATAAGGAAGGACCAGTTTTATTTTTATTTTCAATCTGTTAGAAGCTGATATTTTTTGTGTAATATTATAAAAGTTAATAGCAGAATGGAATAAAATCCCCCAAATACAGGACACAAATCCCAATTTCTCTCACTGCTAAGCTTGACAGGTGCAGAATTGCCCTGTTCATTCAGTATGCCCCTTTTCTGTTTCCAAAATGTGCCTCTGGCAGAATGCTGACCCTTGGAGTCACTAGTGACCCCTGAGCCCCTCCCTATATGTCTCTTCTCTCACAGTGCCACTCCTTCGTGGGAAGTGGGAGAATAAAGTACAGAATTTTGCCTTTTGCATCTCCCAGTCTCTGCATTGCATCTGCTGGGCCGGAGAGATAGCATGGAGGTAGGGTATTTGCCTTGCATGCAGAAGGATGGTGGTCCAAGTCCTGGCATCCCATATGGTCCCCCAAGCCTGCCAGGAGTGATTTCTGAATGTATAGCCAGGAGTAACCCCTGAGCGCTGCCAGGTGTGACCCACCTTGAAAAAAAAAAAGAATCTATTAAGTCCCAAGATGTGAAGCTGGTGCTAGGGCCAAGATGCCAGGTTGTGAGATAGATGGGCATGGTGGGGTCCCTGGGTTCTTACTAACCAGGCCTTTGACTTTGATCTGCAGTCTAAGGGATGGGGAGAAACTGGACATATTGCTAGTCATATTTGCAGAGTGGGGCTTCTGGGGGACTTGGCAGAGGTCTGTGAAATCTTTCTGGGATCGATAAGAAAGGAATCTAGTGAAGTAGTTGGCTGGGGCCTCCTAACTCAGCAGGCATAGGACATAGGATTGGGAAGGGGTTCCTGGGTTGAGTAAACCTAGCTGCGTATTTTCTTTTTTCCGCTGGAAGATGACAGGGCTCAGACCCAGTGTCCTTGGTTCTGCTTCTGAGCCAGGGCATTTGCTTTCTCCATGGGAGCTTTCTGCTGTGTTGTCTCCAGTGCTGATAGCTGCAAGTTGCAGGGCAGTGGGTCTTGCAGCTTTCCAACTTTCCTTTCTGGGATAACTTGGAATATGACTGTACCCTTGGGTGGCCTTTATTCTCTAGCCTATATTGCTTTTAAAAAATCTGTTATTTTTGCTTTTGGGTTACACTGGCAGTGCTTAGGGCTTACTCCTGGCTCTGTGTTCAGAAATCACTCCAGTGGGGCTCAGAGGACCATACGGTGTGCTGGGGATTGAACCCAGGTCAGCCTCGTGCAAGGCAGAGCACTACCTGCAGTACTATCCTATTGCTGCAGCCCCAAGTGGTTATTTTTTGTAAAGGTTATTATAGCTTAAGTAAGAATGTTGCAATAATGTTGTTATTTGGTATTTATGTGTAAAACCACTGCCCTCTCCCCCTGACCCCAGCCCCATGGTGCCTTCTCTGCTTCACAACTCTGTCCTAGGTCTCTTCCATCACACCCTACCTGCCTCCTTTCTTTCCCTCCCCAGACTCAGTAACCCTTTTTGTGATCTAAGGTCAATGGTTTGTCATAGTTCAGTACCACCTCCTTGTTTTGTTTGTTTGTTTTATTTTTTTCTCTCTAGGTTTATCTGGTATTTTTCTTTCATCTTCTGACTCATTTTACTTAGCATGATGCCCTCCAGTACTAACGTCACTGCAGTGAGGTTTCATCTATCTTTTCTTTTCTTTTCTTCTTTTTTTTTGGCCACACCTGGTGACGCTCAGGGGTTACTCCTGACTGTGCGCTCAGAAATCACCCCTGGCTTGGAGGACCATATAGGACTTTGGGGGATCAAACCACAGTCCATCCTAGGCTAGCTCAAGGCAGACACCTTATGCCCTGTGACACTGCTCCGGCCCCTCATCTTTTCTTAAAACTGCATAGTATTCTGTTGTAATACCATCTTGTCTTTTTATTTATTTTTTTAATTTTGGGGCTTTGATTCACATGAGAAGTGTTCAGGGCTTACTCATGGCTCTGTACTCATAGATTGGCTCTGTACTCCTGGATCACTCTTGGCAGGGCTTTGGTACCATATGGGATGCTGGGGATTGAACTAGCGTTGGGCATGTGCAAGGCAAGTGCCCTACCAGATGTACTATCACTCTGGCTCTTGATCTGTGTTCTAATAATTTTTGTCACTGAACCTGGGATTACATCAAATTTTCTCAGGTGAGAAAGCATCACAAGGGAAAAGCTGAAGAAATGCTAGTTTCATGGAAAAGCACAGATGGAGATGTGACCTCTTACTAATGACACATATCCCACATATCTCAGAGAATATGAGTGGCTAAATCAACTGTGGTACATCTACACAATGGAATTCTGTGCAGCTGTTAGGAAAAATGTAGTCATGAAATTTGCTTATAGATGGATGGACATAGATAGAGATTATTCTACTGAATGAAATGTGTCAGAGGAAGAGGATTAGACATATAATATCTTACTCATTTGTTGAATATAAGAAAAATAAAGATAGTTATGGTGATAATACCCAGAGACAATAAGAGGAGGCTGAGGAGGATCAGTCCATAGTAGGAAGCTTACCACTAAGAATGGTGAAGGTAGTTAGAATAGTGAATGGTTCATGGTGATAGTGATAGTTGGAATTGTCTGAATAAAAACTGGGTGCTGAAAGGGGATAAAGTTATGTTATCCCTTCATTAGTATTAGTACAAACCACAGTGTCAAAATGAGGGAGGTGGAGAGAGAGAAGAAGGTGGAGAGAGAGAGGCCGGCAGGGGCAAGTGGGTGGGAAGGAAACTGGGGACATTGGCAATGGGAAATAAGCACAGATGAAGGGCCATGTACATTCTGTGACTGAAATTCAACCATGAAAAATTTTGTAACCATGATGCTTAAATAAAGCAATTAATTATAAATAAAAAATAAGTGGCACATACTGCTTGTTATCCCTTATGTTCTAAGTTCATTCTCTCAGCATATTAAAAGGCTTTTCTAGCCAGATGCTTCGGAGGTTCCTGAAAAAAAAAAAAAAAACAAACAAAAAACAAAAAACAAAAAAACCCAGAAACACAAGCAGAGGTCATTCATGTCTTCAGATAGCCTATGGTTTAGTGTAAGAGGGGTTGACAAAGTTTTCAGTAAAGGGCTAAGTGGCAAATGTATGATATTTTGTGCTCTAAAGTCTCCATTGCAACTACTGATTTATGCTTTTTGTTTGTTTTTGTTTTGGGGCCATAGCTGGTAGTGCTTAGGGGTTACCCCTGGTTTTGCACTCAAGTCATTCCTGGCAGGCTTAGGGGACCATATGGGATGCTGGGGATCAAACCTGGGTCCATCCTGGGCCATTTGCGTGCAAGGCAAAATGCCCTACCACTGTGCTGTCACTCTGACCCTGTTTTTTGTATTGTGAAAGTGACTGCATTAAGTAAAGGAGAGGTCAGGGTCATGTTCCAATAAAACTAGTTGTTCACAGCACTAGTTGGTGGGCTAAATTTGAGCTTTGAACTGTTGTTTGCCCACCCTTGAACCTGTGAGATGGCAAATATTAAATAAGTATGTTGCTACAAATTGTGATAAGGGCTATGAAGTATTTTACTGGATTCTGTACAAGTACATGGTCGCTTTGAAGAGGGACATTGAAGTCAAATGGTGAGGAAGAGGTTGGTAGGAGTGGGAGAAGGGGGCAGATATCTTTAAAAGGGCAAAAGATTAGCTGTCTGCATTTTTATCTTTTAGAGGCACAGTTTTCTTTGGATTAGAAAAATGATCATTTTTTTCTGTAATATATAATTTATGTTAGTTTCACCCCCACCATAATTTCACACCAGTAGATGAGCTTTTTGTACTTCTGAGAGGTTCTTTCTCCTTTGTTCTGTTTTGTTGTTTTTGTTTTACTGTTCTCAGTGTTTATCCCCAAATTTAGAAGTTAGATTTATAAGATGGACCATTGATCTATTATTAGGTATAAAGGATTGACTTCTTAAAACTAATTGCTACATTTTGGTGCTCTTTTCTCTTCCAGTCTTTGAAGTTGGCCTTGCTTTTCTTCTTGAGAACATCTCATGCTTCTCTGGACTCTTATCTGCAGTCTTAAATCACCCTTTAAATGGGTGGTGGTACTCTGGGAGACTTGACAGAAACAGACACATCTTCCTCACTTTAGGATAGATATTTCAAGGGGTGCCTCAGAGATAGGGGTTAGCCTTTACATATTGGTAACCCTTTCAATTTTTTTCTCTAGTAGCAGGTAGATTTTTCATTTATTTTATCTGAGAGTCACACTTGACAGTGCTTAGAGCTACTCCTGGCATTGTCTTGTGATTGACTCTGGGGCTCTTGTATGCAGGGCAGAGCTTCAGCTCTTTGAGCCATTTTCTTTCTTTTCTTTTCTATATGCCTGTTTTCTTACCTAGGAGATGGGGCGAGCTGGCCAGGGGTGGGTAGTTCTGTGCACCCTCTGTGTGGGAGGCCCTGGGTCTGATCTGCCTTCGAGAAGGTCCTGGTGAAGGTTGAAGTCAGCAAATTCATGCATTGAGTTCCTTATAGCCATGACGGCACAGAGTGTGGTGTCATTGGCCTGTCACTTCGGTGATACCGATTCTGGCTGGGGACTCAGCATCTATAATTCCTCTATAATCCCCCAATTCCTCCTGTGATCTGGGCCATTTTCTCCCCATTGGCTTCATTTGTGTCTGGAAGGCTCTGGGGTTGACCTTTTATTATGGAAGGAAGACTGAGAGTACTTTTGTTTTCTGAAGACTCCATTAGTCAAATAGCTTTTTAAATGCAGACCTGAAAAGACTGTTTTTTTTTTTTTTTTATTATTTTACTACTATGGCATTTTAACAACATTGCTTTCCTTTATAGTCTTCCGTTTCCTTTCTTTTATTTTTGTGTGTGTGGAGGGAGGGGCATACCTGGTTGTGCTCAGGGGGCACTTGGTAGTGCTTGGCGGACCATATTGGGTGCTAACCATCTAACCAAGTTGACAACAGGGCATTCGCCCTATCTTTGTACTATCTCTCCGACCCCACCATCCTCTGTTTTCATGCCTTGTTTTATTGTTGAAATAAAAAGTTTTATTTGTTTGATTTGACACTTGAAATCTTCAATTGTCATTTGCTTTTGTTTTTTTAGGGGGCCCGCATCAGTGGTGCTCAGGGCTTTCTCCTGGCTCTGTGCTCAGGGATCACTGTAGATGGGGGGAGGGTGAAGGCATATGGGATGCTGGGATCGAACCTAGGTCAGCAGTGGACAAGGGAAGTGCCCTACTCGTTGTTTTATAGCTACAGCCCCTCTCATGTGTCTTTTTGGACTGTGCTTGTGGCCCTTTTGTGCTTTGTACCACACAAGTGGGCAAACTTGCCTGGAGTGCTGTGTGACCGTCTCTTTGTGGCGCTCTTGGGCAAACACATATGCTCTCAGGCTCTTGTTTTCCCATTTCTGATGAGGTCTCCTGATCTCCAAGTATATATCCCAGCTTTTGTGTTTCAGGCTTACTCATAAGACTCATCCATGTTACACCAACGCATTTATGTTGATTTCTGCCTGCCATGCAAAAACAAACAAACAAACAAACAAAAAACCCAACAACAACAAAAAAACCCAACCCTTTGCTCTGAGTATATTCTCCCACTGGGCAAAGGCCTGTCTCCTTTTTCCTTTATCTCCCTCAGGAAGCCATTTGAACATGTTTTCCTTATAAATGGCTTTAAAGTGGGCCTTAAAAATGCCTTCCTACACCTGCCTTTGGCATTGATGACTCATTCCTCCCGGTGGTTGTTTGTTTTCTGTTTGGGTAGCACCCCTCTGCAGTACTGAATTGCTTTCAGAAGTACTTTGAAGAGCTAATATTACAGTCTGGGTGTTGGAACTTGTCCCAGCCCAGATTCTATTTTTAATGAAGTGCGGTGCTGCTTTGTTTTTCAAGGGCTGCCATGTATGTGCAGCTGGAATCTATATCTATGTATGTATTTATTTTATTGATGGAAATAAGAACTCTGTGCTTTTCATGCCTCTGGACCCTGTGACTTACCACTGCCAACAAGCCTTTTGTGTCAGCTCAGATTAGTAATGGGGGGAAGAAAGAGTGAAACTCAGTGCAGCTGAGGTTTGTACTGTGGGCCCAAGAACCCGTGCTTCAGGATTGTAGCTGTCCACTTTTTATTAAGCTTTTCCCCATGAATAGATGCTCATAGTGAAAAATTCAGACAGTCAAGAAGAGAATCTGAAAGGCATGTCAAGCTGGGGAGCTGGCTTAAAGGGTTAGAGCATGTGCTTTGCATGCAGAAACACTGGGTTTGACCTTTTGCCCTAAATGGGCCTACATGCACCACTAGGAGTCCTGCCAAGAAAAAGGAAAAACACATTTGATGGCTTCCTCATCTACCTCTCTCCTTTGTGTCGTTGAATGGGTGCTTACGGATTACTATACTCAGGAATTCAGACCCTCACAGTGCTCAGGGACCATATAAGACGCTAGGGGATAACCCATGGCAGCTGTGTGCAAGGCCAACAAACCCCTCCCCCCATACTATCACTTTGGCCCCTCCCTAGAAGCATATTCTTTTATTTTCTTTATTTAAGCACCACGAGTACCATACATGATTTGTAGTTGGGTTTTCAGTCATTAAAAGAACACCCTGCTTCACTAGTGCAACCTTCCCCACCACCAATGCCCCTATCTCCCTCCCCCACCCCTATATTTGAGACAGGGATTCTACTTCTCTCACTCATTAACATTGTCATGATAGTTAGTCATCTAACTTCACTCACCACTGTTTGTGGTGAGCTTCACATTGAGAGCTGGTCCTTCTAGCCCCTTATCTCTGTTGTCTCTGGCATTATTACAATAATGTCTTCTTTTTTTTCTTTAAAACCCTAGATGAGTGAAACTATTCTGTTTCTCTATCTCTCTCCCTCTGACTTATTCACTCAGACATAAATAGATTTCATGTGCATCCATGTATAGGAAAATTTTATGTCAACTCTCTTGATGGTTGCATAACTATTCCATTGTGTATATGTACCCACAGTTTCTTTAGCCACTCATCTGTTGAAGGGCATCTTGGTTGTTTCCAGAGTCTGGCTATTGTAAATAGCGCTGCAATGAATCTAGAAGCAGATTTTTGCAGGTGAGAACACAACAGGGGAATAGGAGCATGAGCTCCAGAATGTGGCAGAGAACTGCTGTTTGCCTTCTGTGTGCCCTTTCTGGAACTTTAGGAGGGAGGAGAGGACCAAGCCTGTCTTAAGACAGGCATCTGCTATTTGGGTCTTTGTGCTTGTCTATGGATGTTGCTGCCTGTACACACCAGGAAGAACAAATTGCTTAAATCTGGAAGTGTAGCATTGAAAGATAGGCTCATTTAGGAAGTCTAATTGATATTGCTTAATTGGTCTATCAGTAACCCAACACCATCATACATCATCATATTATTTGCCATCATTGGGAAAAGTTCCTTATGGTATCTGTGTCCTTTTATTTCAGAGAGATTCATGTTTAACATTGAATTCCAGGATCTATTACAGATGTGCAAAAGTTCACACACAAAAGTTCATTGTGGAAAATGCTGTATGTATAGGAAGAGTTTGGTTTTGATGTCTATAACATTCTATGGTCCACAGAGAACAGTTTTAGAGTGTGAATTTTACAGAGGAGGAGGGAGAGAATGGGGAGTGGAGGGAGTGCCCCATGAAGGTCCCAAAGAACAGTAAAGAGGAGAACAGCCTGTTCATACATTTATCTTGCCATCCATCTGCCTATCTTGTCCACCATTCTAGTGTGCATCCCATTTAACCATCCATTCACTTATCCATCTAGCTATCTGCCTGTGTCCCTTCCATCCATCCATCGACCATCCATCCTTCCATCATCCATCCATCCTCCATCCATCCCCTCAGCATCCATCCATCCATCATCCATCCATCCATCCATCCGTCTCCCCATCACTTGCCACCACCCATTCAATGGTCCCCTTGTTCAGCAGGTCTGTACTATATGCTTGCCACTGAGAGGGCAGTACTGAGCAGGTCATTTACACTGCTTGTTCCATGAGGTAGGAGATGGACCATGGTTTTATAGGTTATATAAACATGCAGTGGGGGGGGAGGGCCTAGAGCAAGAGTACAGTAGATAGGAGCTTACCCTGCATGTCACTGACCTGATATTTGGGTCCCTGGCACCCCATATAATCCCCTGAGCCTTGCCAGGAGTGATCCTTGAGTGTAGAACCTGGAGTAAGCCCTTTTACTGCCAGGTGTGGCCTGGAAATTCAAAAGCAAACAAACAGAAACCAAGACAAAACCAAGCAACTTGAGTAGATATTGTAAAGACATTTTGGAGAACCATTGGTGAGGAGGGGTAGGAGATTGTGTGGTAGTGTTTTAAAATTTTGTTGTTGCATATATGCATATATGGCACCATATATGATTTTCCCCATCCCCCACCCCCAGTACTCTTAGGCTCAGGGGATCATGACATTGACCTCAGCTTCCTATATGCAAAGCAATGTGCCCCCAGTCCCTTGGCTAAATCCCCAAATCTTCACGGCCTGGAGTAGTTCCTGAGTACAAAGTGAGAAGTAACCCCTCAGTACCACCAGGTGTGGCCCCAAAACAAAACAAAAACAAAACAAATCACTGGGTAATTTTTATTTTATTTTAAATTTTATTTATTTATTTTATTTGTTTGTTTTTTTGGGTCACACCCAGCAGCACTCAGGATTGCTCCTGGCATGCTTGGGGGGACCATATGGGATGCCGGGACTTGAACCCACCGTCCTTCTGCATGCAAGGCAAACGGCCTACCCTCTTATGCTATCTCTCCGACCCTAAAGCAGATTTGTGTTTAGTAGTTTTTCTTCTTCCCTCCTGTTTGTTTTTGGGCCTCACCCAGGGATACTCCTAGCTTCATGCTCAGGAATCATTCCTGGCCTGTGCTTAGGGGGACCATATGGGATGTTGGGGATCAAATGCAGGTCTGCTGTATAAAATGGCAGGCACTTTACCCACTGTACTTTTTCTTTGGCATCAGATTTGTGTTTATAACGAGTGGCTTAATGACTATTGGAATAGTGTTGCATTGAATGTAGTAGAATAGATGTTTTTTCCTCTGAATAGATTTTGGGGCCCTTGGAATTGATGCCCCAAGTGGAATTACTGGGTCACATGGAAGATCAATTTTTAGTTTTCTGAGAAGTGACCATATTGTTTTCCAAAAAAAAAAAAAAATTGCCTTTTCTGATCCAGTTAACATTCCCACCAGCAATGAATGAGGTTCTTTCCTTCCACATTCACACCAACATTGGTTGTTCTCTGATGGTGAGCCAGGTCTTACTGGCCAACATTGGTCAGTAGCTTTGTCAGCACACTACGGGGAAGGAAACCAAACAAGAATGTTCTTGAGGGAGATCTTTGACATGGAGTCCTGCATTTTGAGAGCTTCTGCAGTGGGCAAGTGGAAATGTCAGTGTGACTTGATCCTGTCTGACTGAGATCAGAAACGAAGTTTCTGAGGTGAGGCTCAAGAGTTGGCAGTGGTAGGAGGAGCCCACAGAAGTCCAGGTAGTTAGTTATTCCTGTGAGTGTGGCCAGGGCAGAGAGGGCCATAGACTGAGCCCCAGAAGGCAGCTGCTGGGCGGGATCCCTTGTGTGGGCAGTGTTCACAGTTCATCAGAGATGAAGTTGGAGATGGAATCGGAAGGGGCCTGTTCTTCGGAGGTCCTGTGGAAGTGGGGGGAGCGAAGAAAAATCATAAGGAATCGTTTCTGGGAGAATGGAAACTTTTTTTTTTTTTTTGGGTTTTTTGGGCCACACCCGTGGGTGCTTCAGGGGTTACTCCTGGCTATCTGCTCAGATATAGCTACTGGCAGGCACAGAGGGGACCATATGGACACCGGGATTTGGACCAACCACCTTAGGTCCTAGATCGGCTGCTTGCAAGGCAAACACTGCTGTGCTATCTCTCTGGCCCCATGAAACGTTTTGTTCTCACTTCAAACTGTCTCATGTAACCCCAGCACCCTGCAGCCTTCTTAACCCAGAGGCCAGAGGATCTGAGTTGGTGTCTACCCAGGATACAGAATTCTTGACTTTTCCAGTTTCTGGAGGTGAACTGTTTGCCTTGGACTCCATAATTCTGGAGACTTTTCTCCCTCTTGGCAGCTTTGCTCTGGGGTGGTTGCTTCTGTGTAGCCATTTTTTTGGGGGGGGCCCCTTCCATGAGTTCCCGGGACCAACTCCCATACTTGTCTCTACTCCAGGTGTCCTATTGTCTATACCCCCATTGTCCTATTGTGTCTATACCTCCAGTATAATGGGAACATAGCCACAGGATATGAGGACAGGGACCTCTTTTGGGGACTCTCACTCTACTTTTGCCAGAGGCCACGTCCCACATCCTTAGCCTCCCCAACACTCTTTTCCAGACCTCCCACCCCTCCTCTGCCAGCTTTTGATTCACTAGCAAAGCACGGACAGCTCTCTCCACAAGGGCTGCTCAGGAGGGGAGGTGGTCCATGGAGACTGGATGGGTATGCTCAGGAATTAACTCCCAGCTCTGTGTTCTGGAATCACTCCTGCCAGACTTGGGTGCTCATATGGGGTGCCCTGGGATCGAACCCAGGTTGGCAACCTCCCCATCCTGCTGTGCTATCTTTCTAATTCCTAAGGCATATAACTTTAAAAAAATTAATTACTTTATTTAAACACCTTGGTTACAAGGTTGTTTGTATATAGTTGAATGTTTTTCCACAGAAACAAAATTATTCATGATTGACGTTTCAAGGGCAATAATTCTTTTTTTTTTTTTGGCCACACCCAGTAGTGCCTCAGGGGGTTACTCCTGGCTCTATGCTCAGAAATTGCCCCTGGCAGGCATGGGGGACTATATGGTGTTGCTGGATTCGAACCAACCATCCTTCTGCATGAAAGGCAAATGCCTGGGGGCCGGGCGGTGGTGCTGGAGGTAAGGTGCCTGCCTTACCTGCGCTAGCCTAGGAGACGGACCGAGGGTTCTATCCCCCAGCGTCCCATATGGTCCCCAAGCCAGGAGCGACTTCTGAGCGCATAGCCAGGAGTAACCCCTGAGCGTCACCGGGTGTGGCCCAAAAACCAAAAAAAAAAAAAAAAGAAAAAAAGAAAGGCAAATGCCTTAACTCCGTGCTATCTTTCCAGCCCCTCAAGGGCAATAATTCTTGAACACATTAAGTTCGTGTGTGAAGGAGCTTTTGAATGAAGGAGAAAGGTAATGAAATGGGCGGTCAGTGCTTCATCCCTGAGGGTTGTTCCTGAGGGTCATTCCTTCAGTTCCAAGGAGTGGGGGGTGTTGCCTTAAGCAAGTGGCTCTCTGCTGGTTAAAATATTTTTCTTTGAGAGTAGACCACTTATTCTAGCAGCCCCGGGGGTGAGGGAGGAAGATATGGGAGGTAGGACAGAACAGAGGTGGATGGAGGACAATTCGGTGATGGGAATTCCCCTGACTTGGTGTTAATATGTACCTAAAATATTATTGTCAACAATATGTAAGCCACTATGATCAAAATAAAAATTATTCGATCCCCCGGTGTCCCATATGGTCCCCCAAGCCAGGAGCAACTTCTGAGCACATAGCCAGGAGTAACCCCTGAGCGTTACTGGGTGTGGCCCAAAAACCAAAAAAAAAAATATATTAAAATATTCTTCTGGGCCGGGAAGGTGGCGCTAGAGGTAAGGGTGGTCTGCCTTGCAAGGTGCTAGCCAAGGAACGGACTGCGGTTCGATCCCCCGGAGTCCCCATATGGTCCCCCCCAAGCCAGGGGCGATTTCTGAGCGCATAGCCAAAAGTAACCCCTGAGCATCAAACGGTGTGGGCCCAAAAAACCAAAACAAAAAACAAAAAACAAAAAAATATATTCTTCTTTGATGGGAGGCCAGGGCACCAAGGGGGTTGGTGGTTTTGAGGTGCAGGGATTGGGAACACTGTTATCTAGAGAGGAGGAGGATTCAGTACGATGAATATGTGCTGCTCAAAGGTGGGACTCAAGGGTACGCATCCAGTCAGCTGGGTTCCAGGGCATGGCTGTCTCCCCTTCCAGTGCTTGCACATCTGTTGGAGGTTGTTAATATATCAAAGACAGGGATTGGTTTGGTTCATCCTTACCAGGTGGGGGGCCAGGGGGTGGTATGAGAGGAGCTTTGCTACCAGGATTTCATATGATGAGGATTCCAGGGGCTGAATGGGCAGAGGTATTGCTGCTTGAAGAGGCCCTTGGCAGGGCTCTACCTGAGTGGTTTTAGGGAGAGACCAGTTGGACAGGATGGGGCCTTAGCACTGAATGGTCCTCAGTGACTGAAATTTGGAAGAAGCTCTCAGCAGCCTTTGCTCATTTACCTGTCTCAACCATTCTTTCCCAGTAGTTGCTCATTGGAACCAAGTAGAGCAGGTTGGAGGGAATGTTTTAGTAGGACAAGAAGTGAGATAAATGGACATTAAACCATCTACTGGGTTTCTTCTTTTGTTTTTGGACCACAACCTGGCGTGCTCTCGATTTACTCCTGGCCCTGCTCAAGGATCATGCCTAGTGGTGCTTGAGAGACCCAGTATGGTGCCTGGATTGAACTGGGGGTTGACCACATGCAGGGCAAGTGCCTTACTATTGTACTATTGCTCCAACCCTTGTACTGGTTTTCCTTTAACGTCAATGACATCTTTTCTTTTAACATCATTGTCACTCAATACTTTGATAACTAGCAAGACGCTGATCTCATTAATGATCTCTGAAGTATCATTTTGCTGATTGGATTATTTTAGCTGTTTATTTATTTTTGGATTTTAGGTCATACCCAGTGTTACTCAGGGTTTACTCCTGCCTCTGCACTCAGGTATCATTTCTGGTGTGCTCAGAAGATCATATGGGATGCGGGTTCAAGTTAGAAGCCCTGCTAGGTTATTTTATATTTACACAGATCTTTGTTTATTTTTCTCTTTTAGGGCACCAATGCCTCTGCTCTGGAAAAAGACATTGGTCCAGAGCAGTTTCCAATCAATGAACACTATTTCGGATTGGTCAACGTAAGTATATTTAAAAATATGGGTTTTTTTTTTTGAACAACTGCTTCTGCATTCTTGAAATAACTTCATTAGTCTTCTTTTCATCCATAACATTATTTATTTATTTATTTACTTATTTATTTTGGCGACACTCAGGTTACTCTTGGCTCTTTGCTAAGAATTGACTCCTGGCAGGCTCGGGGGACCATATGATGCCTGGGATCAAACCCAGGTTGGTCCCGGGTCAGCCATGTGCAAGGCAAATGCCTTACTGCTATGCTATCTCTCCAGCCCCAATAACAGCATTTTAAATAACGGTTTCACCTTCTTAGTCACTCATTAGTTTGGCTAGTGATGGGGAAAAGGTGAACTTTGGTTTTGCAGAGTGAGTTGTCCTAGAACAAAAGGGCTGATGGTCTCCATGTAGCCCATATTTCTCCTTCCACCCCAGTGCCATTTGGGGTAATCTCATCTACACACATGATTTTTTTTTAGAAGCATTTTAATAGCCTTACATTTTGGTTTTGTTTTGTTTTGGGCTACACTGAACAATGCTCAGGAGTTATTTCTGGCTCTGCTTTCAGGGGTCATTCCTGACAGTGCTCAGGGAACATATGGGATGCCAGGGATTAAATCAGGTCACCCATGCACAGAAGGACCCTACCCACTGTACAATCTCTCCAGCCCCCAATTTTATTAGCCTTAGACACCAAATCTGTTTGTTCTCTCTGAATGAACTCAGGAGATCTTTGCTTTGGTTGACATCATTAAAAAAAACCCCTCGGGGCCGGGAAGGTGGCGCTAGAGGTAAGGTGTCTGCCTTGCAAGCGCTAGCATAGGATGGATCAAGGTTCAATCCCCCGGCGTCCCATATGGTCCCCCAAGCCAGGAGCGATTTCTGAGCGCATAGCCAGGAGTAACCCCTGAGTGTCAAATGGGTGTGGCCCCAAAACAAAACAAAAAACAAAACAAAAAAAACAAACAAAACCCCTCATTTTAATGGGTAATTCATTTAGCATCCTCACATGGGGTGTGAGACTAGGGTGGGGTTTGGACAAAGGAGGGCTTAGGTGGGGGGATTTTATCTTTGCTTGCCCTGGCTTCTTTTTTTTTTTGGTTTTTGGGCCACACCTGGCGATGCTCAGGGGTTACTCCTGGCTATCTGCTCAGAAATAGCTCCTGGCAGGCACGGGGGACCATATGGGACACCGGAATTCGAACCAACCACCTTTGGTCCTGGATCGGCTGCTTGCAAGGCAAACACCGCTGTGCTATCTCTCCGGGTCCTGCCCTGGCTTCTTATCAGTATCTGGACACAGCTGCTGCCTTCTCACAAGTTGGATGATGCCTTGAGTTGCAGGGCAGAACTTTTTTTACCAACTTCCCATGTGCCCTTTCCTCCTGGTCTTCTTGCTGAGGCAGAGGTGTATAAAGCCATGTGCCCTTGACTTTTTGTGAACCCGTACTCCATGTGTGGGCTACACTGCGCTGAGACAAATTCCATATACTGCCCCCCCCCCCCCATACCCCTCAGAATAAAACAGGATTGAGGGCTCCTGGGGTATAATCTCAGAAGGTGCTAGACTCACAGACAAGGAACGGAAGCAGAACCCTGTGCAGCCAAAGTTGTTCTGTATGAACACAAGGGTCCCATGTGAGTCCCCATATGGCCAGTATAGCAGCTTTCATTGTACTGTCTGCTTTCTTGTGTTTCTCAAGGGCTGCAACAACCCCACTTTTTTTTTTCTCTCTCTCTCTCCCTCCTACTCTTTTATTTTAAATTTGTTTTTGGGCCACACCTGGCTGTGTTCAGAAATAAGTTTGATTGTGCTCACAAGTAACTGTACTTAGGGATCATTTGGTAGTACTTAGGGGACCATGGGGATTAAACCTGGGTCTGCCACTGTTTTTGCAAGGCAGGTGCCCCTACCTGCTCTATTATTGCTTTGGCTTCTCCCATTCTCTCTTCTCTCCCCCCTCACTTGCTTACATTCTCTTGCTCTCGTTCTTAGTCTTGCTCTCTTCTTGCTCTCATGCTCACTCTTTCTTGCTCTATCACTCTTTCCTCTTCTTTTACTTTCTTTTTTCACATATTCTCTCTCCCTCGCTCCCTCCCCCTCCTCTCTCTCACCCTGTCTCTCTCCCTCCCTCCCCCAACCCCCATTAGGGCAGCAGTATACTACCAGAAGCTTGTATTCACCCTCCACCTGCCTTCAGTGGAGCTGCTCAGTACCCTGACATGGGAATGGCACTCTGGCCAGGGCCAAGAGCTCCGGTGCCCAGTCCAAGCCCAGTGTGATCCCCCCTCTTGTCCTTTGGCAGTTTGGGAACACATGCTACTGCAACTCCGTGCTGCAGGCCTTGTACTTCTGCCGACCGTTCCGGGAGAATGTGCTGGCTTACAAGGCCCAGCAGAAGAAGAAGGAGAACCTGCTGACCTGCCTGGCAGATCTCTTCCACAGCATTGCCACGCAGAAGAAGAAGGTCGGTGTCATCCCCCCCAAGAAGTTCATTTCCAGGCTGAGGAAAGAAAACGGTGAGTTCTCAGGAGATTCGAGTCTGTGCACAGAGATGCAGGACGGGGAACAGTTCTGCCTGTCCATGAGGAGATCACTTCCTTCCTGCAGGCCGGGGGGATGGTGAGGCCATTAGTGACCTTTTCATAAGGGAGAGAGAGGTACTGCTCCATTTCCAACCCATCAGCTTCAAAGTGCACCGGAGAAAAACTTAAAAAGGGACATGCATAGGGGCTGGAGAGATAGCATGGAGGTAGGGCATTTGCCTTGTGTGCAGAAGGATGGTAGTTCGAATCCCGGCATTCCATATGGTTGCGCGAGCCTGCCAGAAGCGATTTCTGAGTGTAGAGCCAGGAGTAACCACAGCCGGTGTGACCCCAAAAACCAAAAAAAAAAAAAAGGAGGGTGCATGCTTAAATATTAGGTTGTACAGAATGAGCCTATTTATCTGTGGTTCATGGAGCAACAGATTGAGTGAATGCAAGATACTAAAGGGAGGAGGATACCTAGATCACTCTTAACCCCTGATTCTAGGATAGAGAAGAACAAGGAAGGAAAGAAATCAGGGAGTGGGGAATAAAAAGTGATGGCTGGGAGTAATTGGGGGTGGGAGACAGCAGCCAAGAGCATCAGGTGTTCGGTGGTCTAGAGGAGTGTCCTAGCTGTATATCTAAACCACGAAGTCAACAACATTGACAGCAATAGGTCCAAACCACTTCAACCAAATGTAAAACTGTGCTTGTCCAGGAGGCAGGCCAGGGGGGTGGGAAAGAAACGGAGGCCATTAGCGGAGGGAAGTTGATGCTGGTAGTGGAATTGGTCCTGGAAAATTGTATGCCTGACACTATGAATAAATTTGTTAAATCATGGAACCTTAATTTATATTAACTGAAAAATATATATTATATATACTTGTCTAGAAAATAGCTCACAGATTTGGAACAAGCACATGCTTTGTACAAGGAATCCCCAGGTTTGATGCCCTGCACTGCATTGTTGGGGGGCGGCTCAGGAAGAAATGAAAAGTAAACATTATTGTCCCATGTTTGGATGCACTTTTTATTTTCATGAAAGTCCTCCCCGCCCTCCGGGTAGGATCTATTTTATGGTTAGAAAAATGAAAAACAACCATCATCTTTTTTTTTTTAAAAAAAAAGAAATTGGCAAGTCACCTCCAGGAGTACTTAGGGGTTGCTTCAAACTGCTTCATTGTTTAGGCATCACCCACTGTCCATAGATAATATTTCGGGCACCCTGTGATGATGGACATTGAGCTCAGGGATTCCACCTACAGAATATGTGCCTATCACTCTGCTCCATCTCCTTGGACCCCTGGGTAGGATCTTTGCAGTGGAAAATTGCTCAAGACAGAGCAGGACAGTGATTGGAATAAATAGACTGGTTCAGTAATTGAATAAATTAGTTCTGTCTTATAAACTTGCCATAAGTGATTAAAATAAATACATACCTAATTAGAGTGCTGTTAAAAAAGAAACAAATTCACATAAATAGGATATGAATTCGATATCTTCATATGATAAAATAACCCATTGTTTTATTTCTTAGCTCCTTCTATCAACCCCCGGATTTTTTTTTTGGAAGGGGGGATAGTGGGGTGGTGGAGACTGTTATTCCAGAGGTTTTGAATTGGTCATTGTGTACGACTCTGGCAATATTTGATAGAGCTGTTTCTGTTTATCTCTGATGTCAGCCGGGTTCCAGCAGACTTGCACAGTTAATCAGATGTTTGTTTTATAAAGTCTCATTTAATTTGATCACCATCTATTGAAGCTGTTTGAGTTCAAATGTGCCAGAATGAAAATAACATGGGGGGAGGTAGTGCGGCCCCGGATCTCGCCATGGGCATAACTGAACATAACGGATGATGAGGTCTCCCAGCCCCGCTCAGCTCTCGGCGCTTCTGCTCCTGGTGGCAGCCGGCCGAGTTTTGTCTCTGGTTTCAGAGAACCGCCACACTGATACCTTCTCACAGCGATTCAGCAGCTGTTACAGCCACTGCCAGGCTGCTCCAGGCTTTAAATATGATCTTTGGGAAAGAACCACAGTTGCTCTGGATAAATTACAACATGAATAATTGATTTTCGGTGGTCACATCATATTAAATATTGATCTTTTATCAGGGATTTATCAAGTAATTTATTTTCCTTCCTTCCTTCCTTCCTTCCTTCCTTCCTTCCTTCCTTCCTTCCTTCCTTCCTTCCTTCCTTCCTTCCTTCCTTCCTTCCTTCCTTCCTTCCTTCCTTCCTTCCTTCCTTCCTTCCTTCCTTCCTTCCTTCCGTCCTTCCTTCCTTCTTCCCTCCCTCCCTTCTCTCATTCCCTTCTTCCCTTTCTTCCTTGTCTTTCTTCCCTCTCTCCCTCCTTTTTTCTCTTCTTGCTTCATCCCCCTCCTCCACTCCTTCCATCCCTTTCTTTTCTTTTGGGTCACATCCAAAAATGCTCAGGGCTTACTCTGGGCTCTGCACTGAAGAATTACTCCTGGACGTGCTTAGGGCACCATATGGGATTCCAAGGATCAAACCTGTGTCAGTTATGTGCAAGGCATGTGCCCTACCTGTTGTATTCCCTCCCTCCCTCCCTCCTCCCTCCCTCCCTCCCTCCCTCCCTCCCTCCCTCCCTCCCTCCCTCCCTCCCTTCCTTCCTTCCTTCCTTCCTTCCTTCCTTCCTTCCTTCCTCCCTCCCTCTCTTCCCTCCCTTCCCTCCCTCCTTCCTTCCCTTCCTCCCTCTCTCCTTCCCTTCTCCTTCCCTCCCTCCTTCCCTTCTTCTCTCCCTCCTTCCCTTCTCTTTCCCTTCCTCCCTCCCTCCCTCCCTCCCTCCTTCCCTCCCTCCCTCTCTTCCATAGAACAAGTGAAAGACTTGTTGGCATGATTACTTTAGGTGCACAACGGGAAGTTCATCCTTCACTGGGTTACAGGAAACAACAAACAAATTTTTTAGAACTTGCTGCTGCCATGACACAGTCAAGGTGACCATGTCTCTACATCTGTCTACTCTCGGTGTTTCAAACTAGCAGAGAAATCAAGCATCAGCATTTGCTTTCAGCACCGGAGATTGAAACATTGGCCTTCTTCTCCTTTTCAGATCTCTTTGATAACTACATGCAGCAGGATGCTCACGAGTTTTTAAATTATTTGCTAAACACTATTGCGGACATCCTGCAGGAAGAGAAGAAACAGGAGAAGCAAAATGGGAAGTTAAAAAATGGCAACATGAACGAGCCTGTGGAGAATAACAAGCCAGAACTCACCTGGGTCCACGAGATTTTTCAGGGAACACTCACCAATGAGACCCGATGCTTGAACTGTGAAACCGTAAGCATTCCCGGCTAGGGCTTGCCCTCGAGCCAGCCTCTTTCTTCGGAGAGCCTGTCTGGTTGTCCCAGAGTGCAGTGTGGCAGGGAGCAGTTAGCTGCCATCTACACAGACAGTTATGCATGCGTAGGCACTCGTAGGGCCAAGCTTGGATTCATGATATCTTGGTTGCTTGAGCAGCATGCAGACAAAGCTTCAGATACCAACCAGGACACTCAGCATGACACACAGTTGTTAGGGTTCACAATTTTTTTTTTACGTTTTCGTGGTGTTGGGGATAGAACCCAGAGCTTCACACTTACAGGGCTAATATTCTATGGCTGAGAGTCACATCCCTCATCCTGGGGTTTACATTTCAGGGGAGGATTGGCCTTGGACCTCAACCAGTTCCCTTGGAAAGATTTTGGCCACAAAGAAGTCATGTGGGACTTAGAACACACTGTTTCCCTTCTGAACAGAAATCAGCTGATGGGCGAGGGGGTGATAGAAGCTGGACTTGATCTCTGACTCTGCCATCGCAGTTAGGCAGGCATGGGGGCTGGTCCCTGAGAGAGGCTGTCCAGTGGCCAGCATAGTTTGACTTCAGAGGGAGGCCCCTGGCATGATTTCTGGGTGTTCTGTTTGCTTGAAGCTTTAAGTGGCCTCATTCAAGGGGCATGTGATGAGTTCAGCTCTGTAGCTGGGCTGCTTGGGGTGTGCTTGGGCTTTGCCAAGACGCTGCTGCTTGGGGAACCCTAAGCTGAGAGCTTTACCCTCTGTCCTTCATCTCTTCATCTGTAAATCGGGGTTGACGAGCAGCAGTGGTCCTGGGGCTTCCAGGAGGGTACAGTGAATTCATGCTGGTGAAGCCTTTGCAACCCTGCATGTCACAGAGAGAAATGCAGAGAATGTCAGCTATTGTTACTTATCTTCACAGCTCACAGCATCACATATCTGTGCATTCATCAGGGGCATCAGAATTTCTTGTCATTGTAGGAAAGATCTGTGAGAGAGCCTACTTTTTCCTCTGTAGAGGGGCCTGGACCAAGAAATGGCTTAGAGATGTAGGCTTCGCGTGCTCCCATCTTTGTACAGTAATATGCTTTTTTATTTTTATTTTTTGGCAGTCTTTCCTCTGTCCTTGAAAGAATTTTGAATCAGAATTCAGGTTTTCTCTTTGTTAAAAAAATATAGCTGGGGTGGGTGGGAGAAGAGATTTACGTTATTTGAAGGGCTGAGACATACATAGTACAGCACTTACTTCCCTTGCATGTGGTGACCCAGCTTTGATCCCTGGCATCACATAGGGTCTCTTGAGTGGCACCATGAGTAAACCTTGGTCACAGCCAGGCATGGCCCAACCAAAAAAAATTATTTGAGTTGATAAATTTGTAAATCTGCAAACTGTGATGTCATCAGCCTAGAGATTAACATTTCGATAATTGAAATATATTCTGCCAAGATATTTTTTGACCATATTTACCCATCTAGATACCTTTCCTCCTTCCCTTTTTTTCCTGTTCTCCTATGTTTTAGTAATATTTATTTCAGTGTAAAAATGGAAGCAGTGCATTTAATCTTGTGTGTTAGTTAAGATCAGTGATAGTTAAAGCTTTGGCTATCTCCCATCACCAGACTGTTCTTTTTGGGGTTGAGGAATCAGGGCACCAAGGTAGGGTGCTTGGGAAATATGTGGTACTGGGATCAAGCTTGGGATTCCCGCATGCAGACTATGTACTTTAAGCCTGTAAGTCATCTCCCCCCATCCCCAAACTGGTCTATTCTTATGGCAAATCTCAGACATGATGTCATTTTTATTTTCTATTTGGGGGTCTTTTCAGAGACCTAAGAGGCCATTTTTGAGGATACTTAAGTCAGGGCTCTCCATGTCACAGTGCTGGAGCCTAGGGACTGTGATACTGGGTGGTTCTTGAGGGCGTGTGTGTACATGAGTTCAGACCTGTGGCCTTGAGCATAAGAGGCACCATGTACTTTGTCCCTTGGACTGATCTCTCCAGAGACCCCATCACTTCAGTTTTCGCTTCTCTATTAGTCACTAGTCTCTGAGGGAGAGAAGTGTTCAGGCTTACCAGCTGGTGCAGTCATGGTCTTTTATACTGCTGGATAATTTAAGTCAGGCTCCAGCTACGGTCTACACGTTGTAATTGGACAGTTGATGTCTCAGGTGATTTGAGTTACCAAGAATTCCTTGCATTCTGGAAACTTGCCAGGCTAGTAGTGAACACACCTAGTAAAATGACAGCAGGCTTCTCCTATTTTGCTCTTTGGTTTGATTTGTCTTTTTTTTTTTTTTTTTTTTTGGTTTTTGGGCCACACCCTGTGAGGCTCAGGGGTTACTCCTGGCTATGCGCTCAGAAGTTGCTCCTGGCTTCTTGGGGGACCATATGGGACGCCGGGGGATCGAACCGCGGTCCGTCCTAGGCTAGCGCAGGCAAGGCAGGCACCTTACCTCCAGCGCCACCGCCCGGCCCCCTGATTTGTCTCTTGTTTAGTTTTGTACCATACCTGGTGGTGCTCAGGGATCACCCCTGGTAGGGTGCAAGGGACCAGAAGGGGTGATGGAGATTGAATCCTGGTCAGCTGCACCCTGCCCATTGTACTGTCGCTCTGGCCCTGAGCTGACAATTTTCTAAAATTTTATTGGTTAACTCCTTAAGTCTTGTTACTTCTTTTTTGTTTTGCTTTGGTTTTGGTTTTTGGGCCACACCCAGTGGTGCTCAGGGTTTACATCTGGCTCTGCGCTCAGAAATCACAGACTTGTGGACCATATGGGATGCCAGGATTCGAACCACTGTCAGTCCTGGGTCGGCTACGTGCAAGGCAAACACCTTACTGCTGTGCTGTCTCTCCAGCCCCAACTTGTTACTTCCTACAGGGCAATCAGTTGGTGGTTTGCCAGGCCCTCGCTCTCACCATCCTGGACCATGTAAGATACCTTGACCTTGGGGCCAGAGAGATAGCACAGAGGTAGGGCATTTGCCTTGCATGCAGAAAGATGGTGGTTCAAATCCCAGCATCCCATATGATCCCCCAAGCCTGCCAGGTGTGACCCCCCTCCAAAAACAAAAAGGCACCTTGACCAGGGGCCAGAGAAATAGCATTTAGATAGGCATTTGCCTTGCATGCAGAAGGACGGTGGTTCTAATTCCAGCATCTTGTATGGTCCCCCGAACTTGCCAGGAGTGATTTCTAAGTGTAGAGCAAGGAGTAATCCCTGAGCACTGCCGGGTGTGACCCAAAATCCAAAAAAAAAAAAAAAAAAAAAAAAAAAATCTTGACCAAATATGGGCTGTCCATGTACAAGGCGGCAGTCACCTACCCACTTATACTCTATCTCAGCTCAAAACCCATCTTTGTGCTTTTTCTTTCTTTTTTTTGTATCAATGAAATACGTATACTTCAGCACATACGTATTAACTTTCAATGTTAAATAGATACGGAATACATATATGTACTGCATTTATGATATTGTCAACTTCAAAATTATTTTTGTTTGTAATGTTTTTATTTGGGGCCACATCTGGCAATGCTCAGGGCTTAACTTCTGGGTCTGCACTCAGGAATAATTTCTCTCTTTTTTTTTTTTTTTTGGTTTTTGGGCCACACCCTGTGCCGCTCAGGGGTTACTCCTGGCTATGCGCTCAGAAGTTGCTCCTGGCTTCTTGGGGGACCATATGGGACGCCGGGGGATCGAACCGCGGTCCATCCTAGGCTAGCACAGGCAAGGCAGGCACCTTACCTCCCGGCCCCAGGAATAACTTCTCATAGAGCTCAGGGTACCATATTGAATGCCAGGGATCAAGCCCTAGTCAGCTGAGTGTAAGGCAAGTGTCTCCCAACTGTGTCATCTTCCTGCCCTCTTTTAGAGGTTACTCTAGAGCAAGATTTCTTAAACATTTCCTCACTCACAACCCTATTACACCCAAGACATTTTTATGTGACCTTGGATATGTAGCTAAATAAAATGAGACTGGAGTGATAACTCAATACGCTGAGGGCTTACTTTGTTCGTAGGAGTCCTGGATTCAAGCTCCTGGCACTGTTTGATCCTAGGAGCAAAGAGCCAGCTGTGATTCCCAAGGACTGAGCCAGGACTAACCAGGACATAGCTAGTTATACATTCCCACTCCATAGGAATAGAACCCAAATATTTATTGATAATAAGGCAGTTTTTCTTTTTTTTTTTTTTTTTTGTTTTTGGGCCACACCCGGTAATGCTCAGGGGTTACTCCTGGCTATGCGCTCAGAAGTTGCTCCTGGCTTGGGGGACCATATGGGACACCGGGGGATCGAACTGCGGTCCGTCCAAGGCTAGCACAGGGAAGGCAGGCACCATACCTTTAGCGCCACCACCCGGCCCCAGGCAGTTTTTCTTAAGGAAATAGATATATTAAGTAAATTTCTGGAATAAATATAGTTTTTCTTTTCTTTTTTTTTTTGGCCAAACTGGTGATGCTAATGGGTTACCTCTGGCTCTGCACTAAGAAATTGCCCCTGGCTTTGGGGGACTATATGGGACGCCAGGGGATCAAACTGAGGTTCGTCCTAGGTCAGCCGTGTGCAAGCCAAATGCCCTACTGCTGTGCTATTGCTCCAGCCACATAAATACAGTTTTTCTTAAGACAAATTTTTAAGATTTTGTTTGTGGACCCAACATTGAATTATGAGGATCCATTTCAAGAAGTGAGGATCTAGAGTACATTATGAACTTGGGATTTTTCTGGACTTTGTTCTTTTTAATTTAAAATCTTTTTTTTTGTTTTTGTTTTTTGGTGCTCAGGGGTTACTTCTGGTTCTGTGCTCAGAAATCATTCCTGGCAGGCTCGGGAGAACCATATGGGAGCCAGGAATTGAACCATTGTCCGTCCCGGGTCAGCCACATGCAAGGCAAATGCCCCACCGCTGTGGTATTTGTCCAGCCCCTCTTTTTAATTTTTAAACCACTTCCCAATGATGCTGGAAATTGAGTCTATTTATTTCTTTTTCCTTTTTCTGTCTTAGTGTTTTGAGAAGAACCATGAATTTGAATACTTCCTTAATTTTAGTCCTTTGTATTTATTTTTACTTATTTATTTTGGTTTTTGGGTCACAGCTGGTGACACTCAGGTGTCCTAACTCTGCACTCAAAAATCACCTCTGGCAGGCTTGGGACTTTATGGGGTGCCGGCAATTGAACTGGCAAAAGTTGGTCCTGGGTTGGTTCTGGAATGATTATGTGCAAGGCAAATGTCCTACTGATGTGCTATCTCTCCGGCCCCTGTGTTTAGTTTTTGTAATAAATTTTTTGTTTTACTATTTTTTGATGCAGGGGCCATATCCAGTAATGCTCAAGGGTTTCTCTTTGCTCTGTCTGTACTCAGGAATCACTCTTGGCAGTACTTAGTGGACCATATATAATACTGGGGATTAAACCTGGGCCAGCCACAGTCAAGGCATATGCCCTACCCGATACTGTACTATTGCTCTGTTTCCAGTCTTTTGTGTTGTGTTTCCAGTCTTTTGTGTTTTAAAATTATTTTTGATACGGAATTTAGAGTGCTTTTACCTCTTTCTCCCTTTTTTTCCCATCTAATGGGCACTATGAAATGGGAAAAGAGGAATCTTTCTGTCTAGAAGTACACAGGTCTACTTTAGCTTTATAATGTTAGGGCTGTTGTAAAGTTGGCATACTTTCCCCATTCTTTTAACTGGAAGTATTCCTTGTGCCTCATCTCTTGTATTTCCAAGTCTTGTGTGTGTATGTCTTTTATTTTTCCACTTCTTTCCATCCCCTGCTTCTTCTCTATCTCAGGTCATGTATCCACTCATTTTTTGAGTGGGGATTCAGATGGGGGAATTGCACTCTCAAGTGGTGCTCAGGGGCCCCAGTTGCCTCTTAGCCACCCTGGCTAGTCGTTTGGTATGGGGCCTAAAGGATGAAATGCTGTAGCTCAGGATTGTGGACCACTAGAGCCACACTCAGAACTGTTTGAGGTCTTTAGATTATACCTGGTGATACTTAGGGACCTGTGCAATGCTGGGGATTGAACCAGGGTTTTTGCATGCAAAGCACCAGGGTCGTACTATCTCTTGTCCCTGAGGCATGGGTTCTTGAATGGCAGTTCCATCTAAAGTCCTTGGAGGAACAAATGAACGTGAACACACACACACACACACACACACACACACACACACACACACACACACACACACACACACTTTCAGTTTGACTTATTTTTATTTTGTTGTTTTGGGACTATCCCAGTGGTGTTCAGGAGTCACTCCTGGTTTTGCACTCAGGGGTCACTCCAAGGGACCAAATGAGGTGTTGGGGTCAGTATCAGATTGGCTTCATGCAATGCAAGCACTTTTCCTGATACATACACACTCTCTCTGGCCCCCTAGTTTTGTGTGTGTGTGTATGTGTGTGTTCAGCATCTCTGTAAGATTTGTGTTTTTGCAAGAGTTTCTTCATTGCATGTAGAATTGCACTGCTTATGTAGACCACAGTTCATTCATCCATTTTACCTGTGGTGGATAATTTAGTTGTTCCCAATTTGGGGCATCTGTGAACAATGCCACTCAAAGCATTCTTTTTTGTTTGTTTGTTTGTTTTATTTTTGGGCCATACCTGGCAGCGCTCAGGGGTTACTCCTAGCTCTGTGCTCAGAAATCACTCCTGGCAGACACGGGGACCGTATGGAATGCCGGGATTCGAACCACCATTGGTTCTGAGTTGGCCACTTGTAAGGCAAATGCCCTTCCGCTGTGCTATCTCTCCAGCCTCCACTCAGAACATTCTTATAGCCTTCTTAGAGCCTATGTGTCTGGGATCTATACCTGGAAGTAGACTTATTCAGTCATGTGAGGCAGTCATTAACTTTATTAGAAAATACCAGATTCCCATGGGCCCGGAGAGATAGCACAGCGGCGTTTGCCTTGCAAGCAGCCGATGCAGGACCAAAGGTGGTTGGTTCGAATCCCGGTGTCCCATATGGTCCCCCGTGCCTGCCAGGAGCTATTTCTGAGCAGACAGCCAGGAGTAACCCCTGAGCACCGCCGGGTGTGACCCAAAAAAAAAAAAAAAAAGAAAATACCACATTCCCAAAGTGATTGTATCAATTTACAATGCTCCTCTCCAGAGCTTTCTTTTTCTCCATGTTTTCTCCATTCCTTTTCTCTCGTTTATACCTACTGTTCTCAGATATTTTTCCTCTGGGTGCTATGTAGTGTCTGTGTAAATGAGTGTTCTTTTATTCATTAAGTATCTCTTCTTCACTGCCTTCCATCTGCTATGTTAAGGTACAGGCACTAAGGGGATGGTGAGATAGTACAGTGGGCTGGAGAGATAGTAATGTGGGTAAGGCAATTTGCCTTGCATGTGCCTGACCTGGGTTTGATCCCTGAAACCCAAATGGTACCCTGAGTTCCTCCAGGAGTGATACCTGAGTACAGAGCCAGGAGTAATCCCTGAGTACCATCACCTAACCCCACAAGCGGAAAAAAGACACTGGACATAAAGTTAGAGCCTTCTGGAACTTTCAGCATGGAAGGCAGGTGTTAATAGTAGAGTGTATGGCCATTGATGTTGAAATGTTGAGAAGCCGGCCAAGAACTCAAGGAACTCCTTTTTTTTTTTTTTTTTTTTAAATTTGGTGGGGGCCACACTTAATTTTGTTCAGGGGTTACTCCTGGCTCTGCTCTCAGGAATTACTCCTAGCGGTTTTCAGGGTACCATATGGAACCCAGGGAACTCAACCCATGTCAGCTTTATACAAAGTAAATGCCTTACATCTTTACTATCACTCTGGCTACCAGGAGACTCTTTGAGTTTAGGATGTAAGAACCAGTCTAATAGGAATCATCTTCTTTGTAGCCAAGATATCTGCCCCAGACCATCCTTCTGGTCTCACTGGCAGAGTTCATTTCCTGGGATGTGGAATTTTCAGGAAGGCTCCACTGATGGGTTCAGCCACATTTGCCTTTTTTTTTTTTCCAGTTGCATGAGAATAGGTCATCTGCTTTAGCAGATACAAATATTGCTCTCTCAAGTATTTGTATTGCAAAAGCTATTAGTTGCTGTTTCCTGGAGAGTGAAAGCTGGTGCCCAAAGATCCTTGGCAGTCTTTGGATAATGCTGCAACCTTGGTTCCCAGGGGAGTCTAATGGCTTCTGCGTGGTTTATGGCCACAGACAATAGAGTTGTTGCGTTTTCAGTGGATACTGCTCTCTACAAATCTCCATCCATAACCCTCTGAAATGACAGTGTAAGACAAAAACGGGGTTCTCCCCCCCTTTGGGATTAGTTGAACGAATCTTATCCATTTTCCTAAGGTCTTTAACTGCACATAAGTCTAAGAATCATCTAATTTCTTTCCTCCTGGTGACCGATTTCCTTCTGGGCCACCACTGACCAGTTGGTCACCAGCATCTGCTGGACACTCTCCAGAGAACTTGGTCTCTAAGGGCATTAAGAACTGTTTTTAGGGGCCTGGAGAGATAGCACAGCGGCGTTTGCCTTGCAAGCAGCCGATCCAGGACCAAAGGTGGTTGGTGCAAATCCCCGTGTCCCATATGGTCCCCCGTGCCTGCCAGGAGCTATTTTTGAGCAGACAGCCAGGAGGAACCCCTGAGCACCGCCAGGTGTGGCCCCAAAACCGGAAAAAAAAAAAAAAAAAGAACTGTTTTTAGAAAGCTGTCCTTGTTCGAAAGCACTGGGCTCTTTGAGAAAATAGCCAGCTGTACTTTTGGTCACTCCTGTAAAAGTTGGTGTAGAAGAAACCCTAGCTTGAACCTTTTCCTTCTTGGGATGAGAAGGGGTGAATATAGAGATTTCAGGTATGGATAGGGTGGAGTAACTATATCTTCCCAGGACAGACAGCTTTTAGCAACTGCTTTCATCTGAATTGCCAAGACTTGGGCCTGCCAAGACCTGGGCCGGAATGGTAGTACAGAAGTTAGGACACTTGCCTTTAATTACATGCAGCCAACCCAGGTTCAATCCCTAGCATCGCATATGGTCCTGGAGGAGTGATTCCTGAGTGCAAAGCCAGGAGTGAATCCCTGAGCACCGCTGGGTGTATCCTCAAAACAGAAACAAAACAAAGAATGCCAAGATCTACCTCAGTGAAATCTCACTGTGGGATTAAACTGCCCTCAAGTTGAAGCAGGAATTAGCTCCAAAGATTCTACCTTTGTACCTGCCTGAGTGGTCAACAGAAAACATCTTTGTGCCAGCCTACCTATCTTCAGAAAACTATATACTTTGCTGGGGAGGACCCCCCCCCCCACCCTTCGTGAGCATTGCTTGTGATTATAGTGCCTATGTCAACTGAGGCAGTTTCATTGTCCTAGACTTGGGGACACTATTTGAAGACTTGGGAAATTTATTTGAATGGGCACTTCAGGTCTGATGTGGGCTCATTTAAGGGTCTGGAACTGAAGCTTGTGGATTTTGAGGTCTTACCTCACTGCTCCTTGAAAAACTGGTCTTTCGCTTGTTACCTCAGATTTGCTGGGCCAGCTGGAGCTTCATTTTGTTGGTCATTTTCCCTCTTTCTACTAAAACTGGGTTTTTGTGCTCTGAAAACCTGAGATCTGCTTAGGGAGTTCAGGACACATTTCTGTTTGGCAGAGCCAGAAAGAAGGTTGTGGAAATTGTTGCTTGAGTCAAACACTAATTCCTGCTTTATATTATTTTTTAATTTTTATTATTTATTGGGCCACACCCAGTGGTGCTCAGGAATTACTCCTAGTTCTGCACTCAAAAATTGCTCCTGGTAGGCTGGGGGAAACCATATGGGATGCCAGGGATTGAATCTGAGTCGTGTGCAAGACAAATGCCCTATCTGCTGTGTCATTCCCAGCAATGCTCAGGGGTGAATCCTGGCTCTGTGCTCAGAAATCGCTCCTGGCAAGCTCAGGGGATCACATGGGATGCCAGGAATCAAACCAGGTCCATCTCAGGTTGGCTGCATGCAAGGCAAATGCCTTACTGCTCTGTTATTTCTCTGGCCCCTTATTTTTTTTTAATTTAAATTACTTTATCCATGAAGCTTGTGAACCCTTCCAGAGACAATTAGGGAGGGGGCAAAGTCAGATGTGTATCCCAATGGGCAGATTTACACACACACACACTTAACACACACACATGTCAGTTCCTAACAGAGCAATGTAGATGCCTACTGGTCTGTCACCTCTCTGCCCACGCCCGGGAGTGGGGTCTGGGGATGTGGAAGCCTGTTGGGAATAGGAAAGGAGAATTAAGATGTAGCCAGAGCTTGCTGGGAGTATCAGAGTCTCAGTGATGCGTTTCCTTGGAGACAAGCTGCATTCTCACTTAGACCAAAATGAGATCCTGGTGTGTGGGAAGATAGTTTTATTTTCTGGCAGCTTTTTTGGAAGAGAAAGAGAAGACATTTTTCCTTGATGTCTCCTTGCTTCTGGGTGTGTGTGCTTGGGATGGTGCAGAAGGGCGGTGCTGATAGGGAGGACTGTCTGAGTAAAAGAGGTGAATTGCCATTCTGACCCTCCCCAGGGGCCCCAGCCACTTTTGATTTTGGAAGCAGCTACATTTCAAATAGAGAGTTTATAGTAACTATTTCAGTTGGTTCAATAGGTTTTCAGCACCATATCCTTCTCTCCCTAGAAACAGCCAAGGAGAGGAAAAGATTTGTATAATCAAGGAAACAATCTCTGGGTTTTGGGTGTTTTTATTTTTCTTTCACTCTTCAAGTCTAAGAACTTTAGCTGAACTTGATTTTAGCTCTCTAAATTATTTATAGTTTTAGTTGGCAATCATCTTTGGATTTTCTCCCAGAAAGGGCAACATTTAGGATTTAGACAAGTTTTGCTAAATTAAAAGATAAGTTACTCGTGGATTATTAAGAACTTCAGATGTCGGAATGTATAAAATGAAAACAATAATTCTGTCATTCAAATGCCACCATTGGCATTTAATTGTACTTTTATGGCTTAATCTTCAATTCTAATTATTCATATTTTCATTTAACATATACTGGTTTTCTGCTAAATGCTGGAAATTATTCTCGGTAACAAGGATACACACACAGTACAGGAAAGATAGTGCTTGCTCTTTTGTTTACTGATACTCATCAGAAAGTACAAGTTTTTCTTTGAGCCTGCAGCCACCATTTTGTTTGTTTATTTTGTTTTGGAGCCACACCTGGTGACGCTCTAGGGTTACTCCTGGCTATGTGCTCAGAAATCACCCCTGGCTTGGTGGACCATATGGGACGTGGGGGATCGGACCAAGGTCAGTCCTGGGTCAACCACATGCAAAGCAAACACCCTACCACTGCGCCATCGCTCGACCCCAGCCATCATTTTTGTACATTTCTTTTTTGTCCCTTTAGCTATTATTGGTTTGGGGTAGTATTCCTTTAGACTACACATTACTTAGCTGGTATACTGCTTAATTTAGAAAGCTTTGGGATTCTTTTGGATTCTCCTGTCACTGACTTCTAGTTGAAGTCTGCCTGCTGTTAGTTACATATTTTGCTTGAGTTTGATCTTGATTTTGGGGCTTGAAAGATAGTACAAGAGGTGGGGCATTCATCTTGCCAACCCAGTTTTGATCCCTGGCACTCTGTATAGTTCTCAGAGGGTGAGCTGGGGTGGGAAGGAGAGAGAGAAAGAGAGAAAAGAGGAGAGGAGAGAAGAGATGGGAGGGAAGGAGGAGAGGGCAGGGTAAGGAAAAGAAGGGGAGAGAAGTGGAGAGAGAAAAGAAAGAAAAATTTGGGATCCTCCTTTATCTCTGAGTGCTTCTCCAAGCACTGCTGACCTGCGTCTATGGGCAGTGTTGGGTCTTTTTCTTTGCTTAAATGTTTGTGTTGACCTTCCTTGGTATTGCTAGGGGCTGTCAGCATCAGAGCTATACTGTGTGTATATGTTTGTGTATATTGGGTAAATCAAGTCTCTTTTTCCATGCTAAACATATTGCCCAACCCCTTGAGTGTTCTCCTTGGTCCCCAGGCCTGTCATAGTAATATAAAATGTTGACCAAACACCCTGGTGTCTAACTGTGAGATCCCAGGTTCATCCTCCAACATAGGAAAAGCACATCTTTAGATGATGCCCTAATGGATGCAGTAATAATAATAATGGGCTTAATCCCTGGCACCATGTATAGTTACCTCATTCCCTATAGGAATGAACTCTAGGTGCAGAGCCAGGTGTAAGCCCTGAATACGCCTTGTGTGGTCCAAACCAAAGAAAAACTAATCAGGATTTTGAGGTTGACTTATTTTTCTCTCTGTCAGTTTTGTTCATGAATTTTTTAACCTACTTAAAAATAACTTTGTTGCAACATTGATTTCATGCCATAAAAGTTATCCATCTGCTGTTTTTTTTTTAAAGCAATCTACTGAGTTGTACAACTATGATTATAATCTAATTAGAAAACATTTCCATCATACCACTGAATATCTCTGACCATCTGGGCCCTCTGGTAACCTCAGACTATACCCTTTTGGCCTCCTTAGTGTCTGATGAAAGGTCAGTTCCAAATGGATCCTTCTCTTCTCAGTGATGTGTTATGGTTCTTTGGAGGCTGTGATTTGTTCTCACCATTGCTTTTTGGTGATTTATTTTTGATGTGATCTGTCTAGCCTTCTTTGGAATAAACCCTCTTGATGTTTGTTGGATTTACACGTGCTTTTCTTTTCCTCAAATTTAGGAAATATTTAGCACCTTTCTCTGCCCATGTCTTACTCTTCTCCTTTATATACTCTAATTCTGTGTATGACAATATCTAACAGATATACGAGTATATTTAGTTCTTATTTTCATCTTTCTTTTTTCTTTAATTTTCTCATAAAACTTCTCATTGCATAGTGTTCATTGGTCTGTCTTCAGATTCACTTGTCCTTTGTGCTATCAGCTAAGTTAGCTCTTAAATTCATCCAGTATATTTTTATTTTTAGCCTTTCCAGTTCATTTTTTTTGATGGTTTCTTTCTTTATCTGAGATTTTTTGTTTTTCTTCTTAATCTTTAATTCATTGTGAGTGAGTATATTTTACTTTACCAAAGATAGTTATTAAGAGTGTCTTTAAAAAAAAAAAAGAGTGTCTTTATGGTAGGGCATTTGCCTTGTATGCAGATGACCTGGACAGACCCACATTTGATCCCTGGAATCCCATATGGTCCCCCGAGCCTGCCAGGAGTAACCCCTGAGTGCCACAGGGTGTGACCCAAATAGCTACAACAAAAGAATTTCTTTAAAATTCTTTTTTTTTTTTTTTTGGTTTTTCGGGCCATACCCATTTGATGCTCAGGGATTACTCCTAGCTAAGCACTCAGAAATTGCCCCTGGCTTGGGGGGACCATATGGGATACCGGGGACACCGGGGGATTGAACCGCAGTCCTTCCTTGGCTAGCGCTTGCAAGGCAGACACCTTACCTCTAGCGCCACCTCGCCGGCCCCTCTTTAAAATTCTTGACTACTGATTTCAACATCTGGCTCATCCTAGAATTATTCTAGATTATTTTATTTTAGGAATGTCTTCTATTTTTTTACTTCTTCACATGTTTTAAGTTTGGATCTTCTCTGGGACATTGAGAATACTACATCTGAGAGTCTCTGTTTATTGGTTTGTTTTTTGTTCCATATGCATATACATATCACACACATATGCATGCATTAAATCTCATTAGTTTTAGTAGGAATTCATTGTATTTGGCATGTTGGTTTTTATTTTTAAATGTTTGTCTGTTAGCTGGCTCATTGTGTATCTGCAGGTTGCCTGGGGTGTTCGATCTAGACTGAACTTGACTAGGAAGCTTTAGTGAGAATTTTTCTTGTTTTTGCATCTTTTATCATCATTCTGTGAACAGTGGACTAGCCTAGGATGCTCCTCCGCATGGCTACAGAAGAACAATAGAGCAGTTTCATAAGCACTTGTTCAAGACTCTTTCCCCACTGGCCAAAAGCATGCCACAGGCTGCACTGAGCCCCCAGAGGGAAGCATGCCTTTCCATGAGAGGATCTATAAAGTCTGACCCTCCATGTATTCTACCAATGCAGGAAGAAGAATGGAGAAGAGGAGAAATCTGGCTGAGTTTTCTTTGTTGCAACTTTTCCACATCAAAGCTGGAATAGGGCTAAAGCTACAGTACATTTTGGGGGCATTGTGTAGTTTTGGGGGACATCTTTTTGGTTGCTAGTGAGGATGCAAACTTTGTGATCGTGTGGATGGGACTCAGACCCTCCCTTGGGCACAATAGTGTCCTTCCCCTGAGCCCTCAGCTAAGGTTTTTGGTGCTTGTGATGCTTCAAAGTCCTATTATATTCTGGGCCTTATGTTTCGTTCCTTCTTTTTTTTTTTTCCACTTCAGGTTAGTAGCAAAGATGAAGATTTTCTTGACCTTTCTGTTGATGTGGAGCAGAATACATCCATTACTCACTGTCTAAGGTAATTTTGGGGGTTTGACTGTGCACCTAGCTTTTGGTCAGGCTAGTAAATAAGTGGGACTGGGGTGAGGTACTATATTTCAGAGATAAATTTTCTTCCTGTTAAGCGAATTATTATTTATTATTTGTTATTCCCTATTTCTTCTTTCCCAAGAGAAATTAAAATAACTTCATGTCTGGGCCAGAGTGATAGCACAGCGGATAGGGCATTTGCCTTGCACACAGCTGACCTAGGTTCTATTCCCTGCATTCACTATGGTCCCCCAGCACAGCCAGGCATAATTTCTGAGTGCAGAGCCAGTGGTAATCCTTGAGCACTGTCAGATTTGACCTCATAGAAACAACAACAACAACAACAACAACAACAAAATCATTACATGTGATCTGGAGAAGTGTTCCACCTAGAGGAGTAGATTAATTGAAATCATTACTTGAGAAGTATAAGTGGGTTTTTGTTTGTTTGTTTTTGTTCCTTTTGTTTTTGCTTCGGCTTTTGGACCACATCAGGTGATGCTCAAGACTTACTCCAGTCTCTGCACTCAGGGGCACTAAAGGGGATGTCAGGGTTGAAACCTAGGCCAGCAGTGTGCAAGGCAAGAGTTCTACCTGCTGTATTTTCTCTTACACCCTAAAAATAAGATTTCCATTTAGAATTGTTTTGAGAGCCTTAGTGTCCCTCAGCAGCACTGTCTTGTCTTGCACAGCCAGGTTAATGCATGATGCTGGAGATGCTTATCACTTCCTCCCTGTTCCTTGGTTCTTGGGTAGCTCAGGGGTTGTTCCTGGTACTTGAGGGATCATACATGCAATGTATGAGAAAGGGGCTCTTACATGCAAAGCATGTACTCAGTTTGTTGATCTATCTCTCTGTTCCCCCACCCCCAATAAACTAATATTTTCCTTTTTTTTTTTACTTTCAAGTTGCTGTTTATTAATAATAAAAACACTTTCATTTAACTCTAATATTTTTTTTTATAAGTCAAATTGAGCAGTGAGGGGGTTATATACCAACTTTTGTGATACTAACGTTAATAAGTTCTGATAAACCACTGCCATTGGACCAGCCTCATTATTTTTATTGCTGTGAAAATTGTTTGAGTATTGTGTGTTAAGACAGCACACGTTACATTATTCCAATTAAATCTAATGAAACCTTAAAAAAATATTATTACCTTTTTTTTTTTTTTTTTTTTTTTTGGTTTTTGGGCCACACCCGGCGGTGCTCAGGGGTTACTCCTGGCTGTCTGCTCAGAAATAGCTCCTGGCAGGCACGGGGGACCTTATGGGACACCGGGATTCGAACCAACCACCTTTGGTCCTGGATCGGCTGCTTGCAAGGCAAATGCCGCTGTGCTATCTCTCTGGGCCCAAGATATTATTACTTTATTTAAACTCTGTGGTTTAAATAATACATTTGTGGGGGCTGGAACTGTGGCACAAGTGGTAGGGCATTTGCCTTGCTTGCGCTAACCTAGTATAGACCACAATTCCATCCCCTGGTGTACCATATGGTCCCCAAGCCAGGAGCGATTTCTGAGTGCATAGCCAGGAGTAACTTCTGAGCATCGCCGAGTGTGGCCCAAAAGCAAACAAACAAAAAAATACATTTGTATGTGCCATTCTATGTTCCATATTCAACACTAATCCTACCACCAGTGTAAAATTCCCTCCACCATTGTCCACAGATTCCCACTAACTCCTAAACCTTCCCCCTTGGTAGGCACAAAATGATACACTTATATTGCTTGTTTACAGGTAAGTGGTAATGAAATATTTTTTAAACTACAGCAAAACAAAATGTGTGAAAATTGTTATGTCTTAGAAGGAGGTCATTGTCATTGTCTGAAGGTCTACTGAGCTAGTTCTTGCTATTTGAGCTATTTGCTGATCTTCCTGTTATTTTGTTTCTTAACATTAAATAGCTTCTATACCACTTTGACATCTATTCTGGTGTGTTCCTACTGGAATATTGAAAAATTTGGAGAGGCTGTACACATGCAGCTGTGCAATACAGAATTCCAAGCTCTATGGCTGATATGGTGCTGACTGGGACATGGCTCTGACTGCTAGGACTTCTTGAAGTATAAGAGGGTGATGGGGGGTGCTTACAAGAAAGTACAGATGATGTCAGCCCAAATACTAGCTTACCTGGAGTTTTGGTTGGTTTGGTGACTCTGCAGAGATCAGTGGTAAAGTGCTGAAGTTGGGTTATTGGCAAAGCGGTGATTGTGAGTGGTGGGTTCAGCTGCTGAGATTTGGGCAGAGTGGTGACTTGACCCACGCCCCCTTCTCAAAAAGTGCCCCCGTTTTCACCTGCAAGCCCAGTATACCCATAATTTTCCATGGCTTAGTTTGTATCTCTTTCGAGAATAAAATGAGTCTCTGGAGCTGGCTGCTGAATAGATATGGCCACGGCTGTGGGGCGTGTTTACCGCTCTAAACTAATGTTTTCTTAGGGGTGATGCTTGATCTGAGAATTAAGGAGGAAATTCCCTTTTTTTCCCTCTGAGCATTTTGGAAGGATTATTCATCGGAAGAATTTTGAGGGGCTGAGAAGGTAGCTAAGAGAGGTGGAGAGCAAGAGGACTTGAGCTTAATCTCCAGCACCCCACAGTACTGTGTAGCCTGATGATCACCCCAAACACCACCCTGGGATGATTCTAATGTTTCTCCAGCAACATCACACCTGTTCCGTGAGACTGAGCATCTCCAAGCATGACCCTCAGTCTTTGAAATCTATCGAGGGATCCCCAATACATGAAATGAAATTTTCTCTCCTCATTGTTAAGAGAAACTCCCCAGGATTGTGAGAAGTTTTGTGTTGATAAGCACAGTAGAAACAGGCTCCAAATTGGCCCAATACACAATTCCCCCTACTGTTCCCTTTCTTCTGCTGTGGCTCCTTATAGTATGCCCTGCATTGGACCCTGGGGAGAGGGGGTATCTCCCACCTGGCTCTGTACCCCTGTGTGGACAATTTCATCTTTCATTGCCTCCCACCCCACTCACCCCATTATTGATTTTAACTAGCTGCTTCTTTTGGACAGGGGAGATTGAGAAATATCAGTTACATTCAGGAGGTCACCTGCACCCTTCCCCTCTCCAGCTCTCCAGAAGTGAACCCTGAGCACAGCCTGATATAGCCCCTAGCCTCACCTCTACACTCTCCCCCACAATAAAAGACAAAAAAGAAGTTCAAGGATGGTTTCAGGCCAAAACTGAAGTGTCTCATTGTCTGCCTTGTCAGTGATTTTTTTTTTTCTTCTGTAACTTCTGGCTGCAGAAACTCAGAGTAACTCACCTTTATCTTTCAAGGATGTTGGGTGAATCAGAAATGTATTCTGATACTGCTTTCTCCTGTCCTCCTCACTCTGAAAATTCCCCATTTTCTTACTGCTGGTAGGAGAAAAGGAGCCGTTTTCTTTATCCCCCCCAAAGCACTATTTTAAAAGTCATTCTCAGGGCCAGAGAGATAGTATAGCAGGTGCTTTGCACATCTTAGACCTGCTAGTACAGCTAGGTATGTTCAAAAACAAAATATCAGAAACACACCCCCCCAATTTATCTCTATGATCAGAGAAAGAGTATAGGTAACCTGGTTTTAATCCTCAGCATGACATATGGTCTCCAAAGCCCTCCAGGAGGGAATCCCTGAATGCAGTGAGTCAGGAGTAAACCCTGAGCACTGCTGGGTGTGGCCTCAGCTCCCCACTTCTTATCCCCTGGCCCCAATCTTTCTTCTTTTACAAAGTCTTCTACTTACTCTGAGAAGCTTCTATATTAAGTGCAGGCATTTCTTCCACTCCCTCTGGTCCCTTCTGGTGCTACTATTTTTTTCCGACCTCTGTTTCTGGTTTAAGTTATTATTGAGATGTGGTACTTTCTATTATTTGACACATTTCATTTGTCTTTGTTGTGACTTTCCTTTTATTAAAATTCTGATGATATGGGACATGGAGGGTGCCTGGAGCATGGAGCTGTGCAAAGGAGAACCCAGGGCTCAATCGTCCACAGCATGGGCTCCTCTGGGCACCAGCAGGAGTGACCTCCCCCCACCCAAGCCTAGCACTGAGATGACCTCTGAGCACATGTGGAGGCCTCAGTGGGAAGGGGGGTACAGCAGAGGTAGCCCTCTTTTTTCCTGAAGATGTGCTTTGGAGGTCAAGTTCTGAACATGTGAGGCTGCATGAAGGTGCCTCAGATTATTAACCTGCAGATGCCCCAGGAAACAGAAGAGGAAGAATGATGTGGGAACATCTGAGGGCAGGAAGCCAGACTTGAATATATAGACGGGAAAAGCTGGTCTGGAGACCAAGAACTGTGACAGGTTATTGGCCTTTTTGTTTATTTATTTTATGTTGAGTTTGAGGTCACACCTGGCAGACCTCAGGGCTTACTTTTGACTCTGGTCAGGGATCACTCCTGGTGGACTTGGAGGACCATATGGAATGACAGGGATCAATCTTGGATCAGCCACATGCAAAGCAGGTGCCCTATCTCTTGTGCTATTGCTCCATCCCTGATATTGAGGTTTAATTCCAGTTAGGGACTGAGGAGCAGAAGAAGGGCTTTATGTTGGGGGGGCATCATGGAATACTGTCAGATCTACTTGCTTTGAGCTCTACCTTGGCCCCTCTGTGTTGGTCATCGGATTGAATGCCATGTGAGGGCACTGGTACTGCATATCCCTGGCAGGCGTTTTGGGAATGACCAAATGATCCACCTGAGTTTTCTGTGGATAAGCTCCATGTCCACAGTTGCACCATTGATGCTCTGTAAATAGGATTCTTGGTTGAATAAGCTCAGCTCATTCTGGTCCCCGGACTGTCTGAGTAAGGAAATGTCACAGACGTTCTCTGGGCCCCAGGGGATCATTATATTCTGGATGTTCCTTTCTGCCTTTGGAGCTGTAGCACAGGAATGTTAAGTAGACTCTCAATGACCAGAAGAGAATGAAGAGCTGTGACATTTTAAAAATTGAAAGCTCTAAGTGGTGCAGGAAAGCCTGGTGGTACAGAGAATGCAGAAATGGCGAGCAGAATGGCTTTTGCTCAAGTTCTTGTCTTACTCTGTGGTTGAGGTGGGAGGTAGGGCAGGGACTGTTGATCCTTTGCACCTTTCTTAATCCAGACAATGACAGTTTGTTTGTGGTTTTTAAGTGCTGGTGGCTCTGCTTTTGTACTCTTTGGAAGTAGAGGCCACCAGGGGTGTCCATAGCTCATTTTCTTCACAGTAATAACTTCTTACATTCTGTGTGACTGAAGTTTTTTTGGACTCAGCTCAGAGGATCACATTGGGCTTTTCTGCTTTAGTATTTTTCTGTCCCCCCCCCACTCCCCCCCCCCCTTTTTTTTGGTGCCATACCTGGCAGCTCTCAGGAGTTACTCCTGGCTCTGCACTGAGAAATCACTCCTGGCAGGTTCGGGGACCATTTGGGATGCCAGGGATCGAATCTCGGCCACATGCAAGGCAGATGCCGTATCCACTATGCTATAGGTTTGACCCCATGTCCTAATTTTTATTTTTGGTTTATAGGTATTCTCTGGTAAGCCCTGAGTTTATACTGAGCCCATTGGAACCCTACTTTATAGCTCTCTCTGGCCTGTTAAATAGAATGACTGTTGGTAGTCCAGACCAGTGGACAAACTGAGTCTACCCTATAATGTGGATCATTTGGAATGATCTTTTGTCCACCTCCATGCCCCACATTCTCCCGGAGGTAATTAGACAGCTGAAAGCAAGGTCTGAGTGCGCTGGGGGCTGGTTTGAAGATGAAACGTTTTTCCCTGCAGAGACTTCAGCAACACAGAAACACTGTGTAGCGAACAAAAATATTATTGTGAAACGTGCTGCAGCAAACAGGAGGCCCAGAAAAGGTATGTGAATGGTTTCTTTCTCTTTTATTATTATTATTTTTAATCTGGGGCACATAAATGACTTAGTTCTCAGAGGCTTTGTGTAATGAGAAAAAGCCAGCCTGGGACGAGAGCAACAGTACAGCTGGGAGGGTGTTTGTCTTCCAAGTAACCAACCAGGTTCAATCCTTGGCATCCCTTAAGGTCCCTTGAGTATACCAGGAGCAATTCCTGTGTGCAGAGCCAGGAATAATTCCTGAGCATCCCTAGGTGTGGCGTTCCCCCCCAAAAACAACCTGCCCCTGCAAAAAAGGAGCCAGCCATGGGGTGGTGGGATGCAGGGCAGCTTTGTGTCTGCAGGTGAGCTTGCCATCACAAAACTGCTTCTGTTTATTCAAGTCTGTGTGGCAGGAGTTCCTGTGTTTTGGGCTCTAGGCTGTTGTGTGTCCCCGCCCACCCCCACACTGTTTCTGAATACTTCCTAGGATGCGAGTGAAGAAGCTGCCCATGATCCTGGCCCTGCACCTGAAGCGGTTTAAGTACATGGAGCAGCTGCACAGGTACACCAAGCTCTCCTACCGTGTGGTCTTCCCGCTGGAGCTGCGCCTCTTCAACACCTCCAGCGATGCTGTCAACCTGGACCGCATGTACGACCTGGTGGCCGTGGTGGTGCATTGTGGCAGGTGAGGGCTAGCGGGACGTGGGCCACCCTGTGCCTCTCTGGATCCCAGGCAGCATACCAACTCTTCCCCATGGTCCCTGTTCCCTACTTCTGTGCATCCTCTTCCCCTTCCACTATAGCCTCCTTGCTGTGGCATGGACCCACGTAGGCTCTCTGCCCCTTGCACTCTCTCCTCTACGTACTCAAAATCTTTATCACACAGTCTCTTGCTTTATTTCCCTCCTTCCCCATCTTCATTTCCTCTTCCATACTAAAAGTTGTTGAAATCACCATCTCCCCTGGAGCACTAGCCACCTCCCTGTGTATGATCCATTAAATTATTTTTTACTCTTACTCATTGTACCATTCAGCCTCCCACTCCCCACAATGCAGGGACTGTGCTGGTTGCTTGCCTATCTCCCTGACATCCAGAGGAGGGTCTAGTGGATGCACTAGATACAGCTAACACAGTTGTTAGGCATGAAGATTCTTTGGTTTTGAACATGATTTCCTGCTGGGTTGTGAGCCCGGGGATAACAGATGCTTTACTTGTCTCCACATTCCATTCACACCCAGTGCAGTGCCAGCTCTGGGAATACATGTGTGATCGGGCAGGTATGAGCACACGCAAACACAGGCCCTGCCAGTTTGTGTCTCCTCCTGTGTTTTTGCTCATCAATCACTGCTGTCATTTTCTGAAACACTTCTTAGTTTTACAAAGAAGTAACTAAATACTTCAGTTTGTCTTCCTTTTTGTTTTTCCTTCTAGTGGTCCTAATCGTGGGCATTATATTACTATTGTGAAAAGTCATGGCTTCTGGCTTTTATTTGATGATGACATTGTAGAGGTTGGTATCAGATTATTTCTTTTATTGTGGTGGGATATTGATTTTTTTAGGGGGTGTGTGGTGGGTATGTGTTTCTAAAATAGTTCTGTTTTCCCTCTGTCTGACATGAAAACCATTTATATCACATCAAATTAAAATTCCCTAACTTACCCATGGGAAGGGACAAGGGGCACGATGATGGGCTCCTTGTTTATTCATTATTCAGACACAGAGATATCCAGGCCCCCATGATTTGTGGTCATGTCAGCCTTGTTTCCTCCTGAGATTGCAAAATGCTCCAGATAAACTTGCAAGTTCTTTTAGCATTAAAAAAAAATAATACTGAGGGACCAGAGAGAGTACAGTGGGGTATGGTGTTTGCCTTGCAACCAGCCTCCCCTGTTCAATCCATAACATCACATCTTGTCCCTTAACCTGTCAGGAATAATTCCTGAGTGTAGAGCCAGGAATTAACCCTGGGCATCACCAGGTGTGGGCCAACACACCCCCCTCATAAAAAAATTATATTGAGTTGTGCTTATTTTGGGGGGGGGTGTCACACTCAGCAACACTCAGGAGTTACTCCTGGCTCTATGCTCAGAAATTGCTCCTGACAGGCATGGGGGACCATATGGGATGCCGGGATTTGAACCACTGTCCTTCTGCATGTAAGGCAAATGCCCTGTCTCCATGCTATCTCTGTGGACCCTGAGTTGCTTTTTTTTTTTTTTCCTATGTTGAATAGTACTGTAAAATAATTTAAACAATTTTTATGTGTTTGTTTTTGGGTCACACGTGGCAATTTGTTCTAGCATCCACGGGAAGCTAATGTGACAATATCACTCTTAGTATTGCCTCACCTAATCTGTGTTTATCAGCTCACAGCTTCTTTCTTTGTCCTCTTGTGAACTGTTATATTCCCCCAGGCACTTGGATACCTGCTGGGACTCAGATTAATATTCACTGTGAAAAATTTTAAAGGAAAAGAAAAAAGAATTCAAAGTTATCCCAAAGATACCTCAATCATCTTTTTTTTTGTTTTTTTCTTTTGTTTTTTTTTTTTTGTTTTTGGGGCACAGCCATTAATGTTCAGGACTTACTCCTGACTCTGAACTCAGAGGTCACTGCTGGCCTGGTTCAAGGGACCAAATGAGGTGCTAGGGATTAAACCCAAGTTGGCTGCATGCTCCAGGCCCATTCTCTCTCTCGACCTTTTTGAAAGACCAAAAGTCCTGTCTTTATTAAAGTATGTGCCCCTGAGTTTGCTCAGGGATGTAAAGGAAGTCTTGCTTCCCCTGCAAGTCACAATTCAAGTAGCTGTGCTTTTTGTCAAGTCAATTGTCGTGTTCTCCTCAGTTGTCGGTTAGCTGCTGAAAGTTGCTGGTTGTGGCTGCTTGACTATGTTCCCTCTGTGTCGCTGTCATCTCCCTCAGCTTCCAGCATTTCCATCAGTTCTCTTCTCCAGGTGGTCCTTTAAACAATAATGTTTTCTATTTCTCATTGCAGAAAATAGATGCCCAAGCTATTGAAGAGTTCTATGGCCTGACGTCAGATATTTCCAAAAATTCAGAATCTGGATATATTTTATTCTATCAATCAAGAGAATAATTTAAAAAGAACTGGGGGACTCATCCTAGTAGGGGGAGGGGGAAGGTTTGAAGCACTGTTCCAGGGTTCTCTGCAGACCATCCTCCCCACCCTGGCGGCCCACCCGTGGCATTGCTTCCAGTCCTGGGGCTCCAGCTGTGTGAGTCTCTTGTCTCTCTCTCTGTGTCTCTCTGTTTCTCTTTGTTCAGCTGCTTGAGGCTCTCTTTCTCTCTCTTTCTCTCATTCTCTCTCTCTTTCACTCTTCTCTGTCCTCTCTCTCCTCTCCCTGCCCCCTATTCCTCTCCATTCAGCACTATGTGTGGTTTTCTTTTACTCTGAGGTAGCGTTAACTGCAATCAGATTGTAAGTAAGGGTTATATGCATAACAGTTGCCCATTTTAGGATTGGGCCCATGCCATTTCCCTGGTTCTGGCTGGCTGGATTCGAATGGCATCTCTGGCACATGTCTGCAATCTTTTCTGGGTTGTCAGCCTCCACCTTCCTAAGTAGCTGCTGGAGCATCTCTTCTCTGGTGTTTCTTCAAATTGTACCTGGAAGCCAGAGGACCAGGCTAGGTGTTCACCCTTTGGGGCAACACCTGTAGCTTTGTACGTTTTAAATGTTTAAAAATGAATCACCTCAGTTCTAAAATTCTCGAGGGGTACAGTGGTGGCAGCATAAATGTGGACCAGGGTGAAGAGATAGCCAAAGAAGTGGTGAACACTGCCTGCCCCGTTACCCTCCCCAGGGTTCAAGGCAGGCAAAGCCAAGAGGAGGGAGACAGTGGTGGACAGTCAAAAGTGATTTTGCTGTTCTTTCTACCAAAACCAAGTTTAGGAGAGGAGCTCTGTGTGGCCTGCCTGTCTGTGGTGACAGACTTTTCCTTTCTTGGAGGCCGTGTGAGTGTCTATATTTCTTCTGGCTCTGCTGAGTGCTCCAGGAAGTTCCCATCACTGGCAGTGAGCACCTCAGATGCTCTCACACTGTGGAACCAGAACTGCTAAGGCTGGTTCCCCTCTCCTGCCTTGGCCATGATCTATCGCCCTTTTCAACCTTTCAGCCTGTTTATGGAGTTGCTGGAGTTGGATGCAGGAGGGAGAGTGGGGTTCAAAGGATATGGCAGTGGGTGGGTAAGGGATAAGCAAGCACAGGGCAGCATGTCTTGGGCCCACGCTCCCAGGATGCTGTCTGAGATGGGAGTTTTCTGGGAGGGAAGGACCTCATCTCGCCATAGTTACTTTTACTTTTGTTTTCTTTTGTTATGTATGTATTTATTAGATCATTTGCGTATTAGTACCTTTTATTAAAAAGGTCGTTATTTTTTTTCTTTTTTTTTTTTTTTTTTTTGCCATTGAGCAGCTTTCTGGTTTTCTACAAATCTAATGAGTCGTACAGCTTGGCTTCTTATGTGAAGCCAGTGGACTTCCATACACTATAATATACTGTGAACATATTCTTTTGTTATCTAAAATCAATGAACAAACACACAAACTTTCGGCATAATGTGAACTAAAAATTGAAGTTGGAAATGTTAGTGGTTATCTTGCAACAACTAAGAGCATAGCACTTTATCTAGATGAAAACTGGATTTCTTACCTTTGAAATACCTTAATCTGATGGTTGCTCAGAACCTAAATAAGCATGCTAACACTTCATTTGTTCATGCTTGAAGTGAAATATTTTGCTTTTCACTGGAAAAGACAACAACAACAACAACAACAACAGGGTTATTTTCATGTTATTGTTTTTTATACAAGTGATGAAAATATACCTTGCCTTGTTTAGAGGCAATTTCATATTTATAAATACTTTGTCTTTTTTTCCCTTCCTTCCATGAAACATGCAGTGATTACTTAATCTGGAAAGTGAGTCTTTATTCCGTTTTTAAAGAGAAACACTTTCCACTTGAAGGGGGTTGATATAGGGAACTGATTGTACTATATATAACCCATATATTTGACTGCAGGTTGCAAAAATCTAAAAAAAGTGATGGTTGATCTCTAATATATTTGGAACTGATTCATAAGAAAAAAATAATTAAAATTATCTTTGGAAATGACTCTTGCAGCGATTTTTTTAGAAAAAGAAGTTTCAGTTGGTAACTTACAGAAGTAATATCTAAATGCTAAGTCATGGGTGGTTTCAGTACGATTTGCTATTTGTTTGGGAGGCTGTTTTTCCCACCAACTTCATTGATGTGATTCTTCTACGTAGCAAGGGCCAATAAAATTCATATTATTTGGAATAGAAAAGAGTATGGAAGATGCCACTGCCATTAAGGTGACTGTATGGTATCTGAAGTGCATTTCTCCAGCACTCTTCAGGCTCTTTAATTGTTAGCATCACCCGATCATTTCTAACCCTTCTCTCTCTCCTCAGTAAATGAGAAGCTAGGCAGCTACCGCCTCCCTCCCCCTTAATCATTTCACCTTCTGGAAAGACAGAATAGCATGAGGACGCATCCATGTTCTGTTTGGTTTGTATTTTGGGCCACATCTGGCGATGCTTGGGGAACCATATGGGTTGCTGTGATCAAACCTTGGTTGGCTGTGTGCAAGGCAAAAAGCCCTAACCACTGTGATCTGGCCCTGTCCCACACACATTCATATTTTATCCTCATTCCTCACATAAAGCCGAGACTGACATTCTGAGATCAGCAAGAGCACAAAGACTCAGCAGTATTTTCCCCAAAGGCCAGGGTTTTTGTGTGTGTGTGTGTGTGTGTGTGTGTGTGTGTGTGTGTGCGTGTGCCATTTGTAGGGGATGGGGCAGGGGCCTGCTGTATTCCTTTTAAACTGCTGAGTGTTTTAAAATAAGTTATAGTGTTTCACATATTTAAAAGAGAAGAAAATACATGCCTTGCTGTGGGTTTTGTACTTACCAGTCTAACATCTAGATATGGGCACAGTATGTTGTTGCAAAGCCATTTATTTAAAAGCAGATGCAGAAGGTTTGTAACCAAGGAGCCTTTGTGTTAAGTTTCAACAGGAAGTCTTCATGTTTGGTTTTATGGCCTGGGACACTTTGGGTTTAAGATGAAATGGGGTGGGACGGGAGAACAGAAACGGGCCCTCTGCGTTTATTTTCTTGGGCATGCCTAACAATGGACTATGTTCTAATTGGAGCTTAGGGCTTATTTTAGATATTGGAGTGTAGCTTTATTACAGATGGATTTTATCTTTCAACATTGCATTTTGATCAGCTTTGTATATTTATGTGTATTAAAACATTGTGCACTAAATGTTTTCGTTGTTTGCTACTCTGTGGTCAAGGCACTTAACTTACCAGCACTCTGGTGAGTAACTCATGTGAACAGCATGGGTCAGGGAAATTGATTTTCTTCTCTTCTGCCTAATTAAGTTGGTTTTCTAGTGTTACATTAATTTATTTTTGATCCCATTTCTGTGTAACCAAAATAATTACTGTTTTTGTGTGGCATTTATTTGACTTTGTTGCTAATAGAAAGTTTAGTTTTTAATTGAAAATAACATGTACCTTTTTTTTTCATTTACTGTAACCCAGTTCAAGCACTTTAAGCAATAATGTCAATCTTGTGAAATTTCAATCAGTTTAATGCCCTGCCTCTAAAATTGTTTGCAAAAAAAAATAATAATAATAAAATAGGAGTTTTCTTCCTAGAGAATAAGATCCAGGGAATGTTATCCACATGGACTGAAATCCTTTTTAGAATGTGAGTCACTGGCCTGCCTCATGTTCAGGTACCCACTCCAGTTCTGAAGCATCAAACGTGTAAAGCACATTCTGGTGATTATTATGTACAGGCAGTGCTGCCCTCAAGACTGATGAAGTCAGAGTTAGAGATGACTCACCACTCTTTTGAGTGAGAAAGATAAACAAATTAATCCAGAAACCAGTATCTGGGGAATTTCGAGTGGAGGCTGAGAGGGTGGTGATGAATTCAGGGAAGGCAATTAGGCCCTCAGAGAGATGAATTTCGTAGTTGGGATTTTGCATAGAAAATCTCCTATTTATGAAACCAAAGATCTATTCCCCAAATAAAGGAGTTTCGTCATTCCTACCTTCCTTACACACACACACACACACACACACACACACACACACACACACATACACATACACACACCACTCCACTCTCTCATGGAACTAAGGCTCAAGTTTGCTCTGGGGGCTTCTCCCCCAACCAGGCTCTCAAATGATCCATGTGGGCATAGGACACATGCATGCACACGTAAACACACACACACACACACACACACACACACACACACACACACACACACACACACACACACACCATGCCCAACCAGGCTGTCTCAAATGATCTATGTGGGCATAGGAGATCATCTTCTGATACATTTCCTCAAATCTACTTGTGGAAACCAATGTACACTCAAGCCTCCTGCTTTCTCTTTACTGTCTTTGGACAGTTGTGCCTGAGCAGATACAGAGGCAGACTGGGAAAGTCACTTATATTTGCAGAGACTCTAGTGGGCCATGGGGAATGTCATTCAGATTTTTTTTTTTTTTTTTTGTCCATATGTTCACTGGGGTTTGTAGGACACAGGTCTGTTATCATCTGTGTGACACAATTTCTGGGGAAAGCAAACTCATTTCTCTGAATTTCTCCCTGTTCATGAATAACTTAAAAACCCCTTTAATAATGACCTGTTTTTTTGTACAGATATTTGCTGTCTTTTGTTTTCTGAGCAAAGATTTTGAGGGGGTAATACAATAAATGAGAGGCCCAAGTACTACCTGCCAAATATGGGGATGGGAGTTGGGGTAAGAAGATAAAGCCTATAGGACTTTTTCTACTTTTTTGCCTCAGAAGAAAAGCCTGTGAAAAAGTGATTTAAGTGGTAGAAATAAGGGGCCCAGTTGGCTTATTGAACAGAGATGGAGGATAAGACAGTGTTCTCACTTTCCCTGCTTGCTTTGTGGTGGTGCCCGAACCTGCCTCTGAACTCAAAGGATGACATGTTTTTTTGAAAAATCGATGGTGCCAGATGCATTGCATTGCTGCCACAAACTCGAGCATTTATCTCTAAATTCTCCTGGTGGAAGATTCCAAATACCAAACCCTTAACAGTGAGTTTCATGAATATGATCTTGGAACCGGCTCTTTCCATTATCACTGAATAATGAGAACCCAGGCAGATTTAACAAACATGATGAGGGTTTCCAGCGACGTGACTCAGAATTTTATTGACATGTCACCAGTGTTCCCTCTTCAGGGTGTACTCATGTTTTCACAGTGCTTGCAATAAGGCACATTTGGAGCTGACAAATGAAAATAAACTTCCCTCTGGTGATAAGCCAGCAGAGTTTGAAATGACATTAGGTTTTGTAAAAAGAATACCTGAATTTTGTGCTTGTTCCCTGCCCCCACATGATGATTCATAATAAAGTATTGATTAACAACACTGGAGTATTCTATTTCTGTTGTACTTTTCTCCATGCAGCTTACCCTTTTCTGGTGGTGTAGAATTCTGCAGACTCTCCGAGGGAAGAGTGGGTATTTGTGGTCAGAAATCTATTTTGATGGAACAAGCTCAGTGTTGTTCAGGGACCATTTCTGGCTCTGTGCTCAGGAATAACTCCTGGTGATGCTCGGGGGACCAGAATGTGTGGTCAGAACCAGCCCAGGAAATCTCATTGTCTTCCCAGTGTGTAGCAGTAGGGAGCTCAGAGAAGAAAACTGAGATTGTGATTTGACTTGGCAGAAAAGAGCATCATGGAAGCCTTTGTTTCAATCTCTGTATCTCTTCCTTGACCTTGCAGTGAGAACATTTTGTAGCGAGATGAGGAAAAAGAGACACAAATGTCTGAATGCCTTTTGCAGCCTTCTGGTGTCTTCACTAAAAACACTCTCCACTCTTGGTGGAGAGTCACTTCCCAAGCAGAGGGTAGATATCACTGCATGTAACATGGATGTCTCCATTATAAAGAGATAGCACACTCCAGATGTGTCTACTGGCTTTCCTGGTGAAGTGCCTAATTTTCCCCCAAAAATAATTCAGCCAGAAGGCCTGTCAGTGGAAGTCAATCATAACCCCTGCATGGATTACTGGTTATATTTCTGACATGGCTGTGACATTATATATCTCTTTACTTTTACTTATTTGGCTTTGCCTCCCTTGCTAAACTACAGATATTCGGCCTCAGTTATCCTGCAATCTTATAGAAATTTTCAGCACCAAGACTGCTAAATTCTCCGCTGGCTAGTATATTTGTAACTCAAAGGTTGAACTAAGCCAGTTCCCAGCAACTTGCTTTTTCCTGCTCTCAGCTTCATGATGCTATACAATAGCTTCTGCCTTTCTTGAATTCTGCTTTCCAGAGGCTGTGAACTTCTTGCAAACCAGAACACCGCCCTCTCATGTTTCGCCTTACCTCTAGCAGGGCTCTTTTTCACCTACATCTGGTAATCAGGTAGTTATTTGATATGTAGATTCTAGGGTCCGTACCATTGTGTTGTCCCTCCTAAGGATCCTCTGCCTTTTGTTTCCCTGAAAATACCTTGCATACCAGAGTTGTGCTTAAAATGTCATCAGCTGAAAAGTAAAGTTTGTCTCTCGCATGTACCACCTATGATGTCCACAGCAGGTAGAGGACAGTGTTTGAAGGGCTTCAGCTGCCTTGTGAGGAAGTGACTCATCTTGTAAGACTAATTCCCCTTTACACCCAGAATATATTTCATGAACACTTTGAAGAGTTGTTTTTGCCTATATGGACCTCTGAGCATTGCTAGTTGTATCCTTTCTTCCCAAAATGGCCAACAGTGGAAAACAAGGGTATTTAATGAAGCAGTTTGTTGGGTGTTGTATTATATACTGTTGCATTTTCTCCATCCTAGACATCTTCCTGGCATGAAAGACAAAACTAAAGAGGTTGGGGGAAGGGACAGCTGTGCCATCCCAGAAACCAGCACCATAGCTACACACCAGCTGGCCTGGAACTCCTAGGACCATGATCCTGGTCACATAAGCAAACTCACAACAGAGTCCTACACCAGGCTATGCTGTGACTATGAGCAGGTGAGGCTGAACCCTTGACACATTGATTTATGTAAGCTTAGAACCAGGTTGTCACCTGGCCAGACTCAACTCACACTGCTGCTTAGCCAGCAGCAGGATTGACTTGGCTATCTCTGACCTGGAGAATTGAGAGACGCAATTAAGGAAACATCACCCCTTCTTGCAGCATCCACCCTGGAGTGAGGCCCTCTTCAAGCTCACTCCTAAGTACTCTAGCCAAAGCCCCAGTTTCTTCAGTTCTATCATTGTCTCACCCTGAGGCCCTGTGCAGGGTTCAGGCACTGGGATGGTCTTGCAGCTGTGAGCATCAATAGGTCACAATTTGTGTTCTTGGTGGCCTGACCCAAGTGTTCTAGACAGCTGTAACTGCTTTCTAGAAGTTCTCATAAGCAGAAGGGAAAAAGCCATACAGCACATGTTCAAGGTTGCGTGTAACATCTTCATATCTAATACACAGTAACTGCTGCTTGGAGGAGATGGATGGTGGTGGGATGAATGCCAAGGTATTTTTTTTTTTTTTGGGCCACATCTGGTGGCACTCGGGATACTCTGGCTCTGCACTCAGAAATTGCTCCTGGCAGGCTCAGGACCATATAGGATGCTGGGATTTGAATCCTGGTCTGTCTTGCTTCGGCCGCGTGCCAGGCAAATGCCCTTCTACTGTGCTATCTCTCTGACCCCCCCAAAGTGGCTTCTTAATAGTAACAGGCTAACTCTGAACATCCATGTTTCCTTACCAGTACAATGAAGTAAGGGCAGACTTGTGATATAAAGGGCTGGAAGCCACAGAGGTACTATCACATGGTGAGCATAAGTAGACAAGTGGGCATTGTTAATTGTCTTAGTCCTGGCCTCCAGAGCTAATATTAAATTTTTTTTTTTTTTTTTGGTTTTTGGGTCACACCCAGCAGCGCTCAGGGTTTACTCCTGGCTTTGTGCTCAGAAATCGCTCCTGACAGGCTCAGGGGACCACATAGGATGCCGGGATTTGAACCACCATCCTTCTGCATGCAAGGCAAACACCCTACTTCCATGCTATTTCTCTGGCCCCCATCTTTTAATTTTTTTTTTTTTTTGGTTTTTGGGCCACACCTGGTAACGCTCAGGGGTTACTCCTGGCTATGCGCTCAGAAGTCGCTCCTGGCTTGGGGGACCATATGGGACGCCGGGGGATCGAACCGCGGTCCGTCCTAGGCTAGCGCAGGCAAGACAGGCACCTTACCTCTAGCGCCACCGCCCGGCCCCATCTTTTAATTTTTTATTAGAAAAACTTTTTATTGTAACATCGTGATTTACCAAGTTGTGATACACTAGTTTCAGGCATTAAATGTTCAAATACCAATCCCGCCACCAGTGTGACTTTCCATTCACCATCTACGACTATAACCTGCCTCCTTGTAGACACAAATTCACTTCATGTTTGTTACAACACAAAGAGAAATAGAATTATCAAAACTTAGCTCAACAAGGGTTAAGTTGAAATAATTGTTCTATTTCTCATCATATCTACCTTTTTGAATCCTTAGTTTCATTGTCTTTCTTGAGCCACTAGAGCTTTGAGGCAAAGCTTGAAATGAGAAAGATGCACCCTGATTTCCATTAAGAGGAAAGTTCAGTCTGTTTTAGGGATCCCCGTTCTTTCCAACAGGCAAGGTCCCAACTGGATGATCTGGATCTTGTATAAAACCCAAGAAGTTTTTAGGATCTTGGGGTTGGAGATGGAGTAAGGGGTGAAGATCCTGTGCAGGTCCAGTGCCCTCTAGTGGGGGTGTCCTAAAACTCCCAGTTTCTTTTGAACAAACCAAGTCCCTCCACTCTAGGTCCTGTGTGCTAGGGGAGGCCTGTTTTGAATTTTGTTTGTTTGTTTGTTTCACACATGGACCATTTCTTGGTCTTCAGTGTCATGTTCCTCTTTATTTTTTTGGTTTTTGGGTCACACCCGGCAGCGCTCAGGGGTTCTTCCTGGCTCAAAACTCAGAAATCACCCCTGGCAGGTTCAGGGGACCACATGGGATGGCAGGATTCGAACCAACTGTTCTGCATGCAAGGCAAATACCCTACCTCTATGTTATCTCTTCAGCCCTTCATGTTCCTCTTTAGCTTGTTCAAGTTCAAAAGAGATGACATGAAAAATGGCGTCTCAGAAAAATTGATGTGAGGTTTTATTTATTTATTTATTTGGTTTTTGGGTCACACCTGGCAGCGCTCAGGGGTTACTCCTGGCTCTACGCTCAGAAATCGCTCCTGGCAGGCTCGGGGAACCATATGGGATGCTACGATTCAAATCACCGTCTTTCTGCATGCAAGGCAAACACCTTACCTCCATGCTGTCTCTCCGGCCCCTGATGTGAGATTTTAAAGGCCTCACATCACTGAGAGCCATTTTATTTGGCAAGGGATAGGGATGGGCCCCTTTGTAAACAGTGAAGGTGGCAGAGCATTATCTTACTCTAATAACCACTCCAGGGGAGGGAGGTGGTTTTGTTTCTGTACTTGGGGTGAAATGTTTCAGTTAAAATTTTTTGCGTGCTATTGATATTTCTGTGCACATATACTGTAAGCCTGCCCCCTAAGTAAGTAAGTAAGTAAGTAAGTAAGTAAGACAGAGTAAAGGCTCATTGGTTGAACACTTTAGGAAAATCATCCTGCCATTTGGAGCAGTTATATTCTTTTTGTAGTTTTGTAGTTATGTAGTTATGTCCACAGACCCAATCTACAAAGCCTATAAACATGCTTGGATCTGGGATCCACTTTGGTAGAGTAAAGTATTGAATGGAAAATATGTAGCAGCATCTGAGAACAGAACATGTCAATGTTGGAAATGTGAGGAGAGTAGTCAATGATGAAAAACTGAAGCAGAGCGAAAGGAACAGGCAAAGCACATGCTTTGACATGTTTGCTTAGCATGTGACCCTGCCACTCTAGGAGTTACATTTTTCCCCTCAATTTTCATTTGTTTTTGGGATAGTATGGGCTTACAGTTTATTAATTTTTTATATTTTAATTTTTTTTTTTTGGTTTTTGGGTCATACCCGGCAGTGCTCAGGGGTTACTCCTGGCTATACGCTCAGAAATCGCTCCTGGCAGGCTCGAGGAACTATATGGGACACCGGGATTCGAACCAACCACCTTAGGCCCTGGATCGGCTACTTGCAAGGCAAACACTGCTGTGCTATCTCTCCAGCCCCATATGTTTTAATTTTTTTTGTTTGTTTTTGGGCCACACCCGGCGGTGCTCAGGGGTTACTCCTGGCTGTCTGCTCAGAAATAGCTCCTGGGAGGTGAGATGAGATTTAAGAGAGAGCAAGAGCTTTTTCGGAGGGAAAAGGTAGAGAATGGTTTTTGGGACAAAGTTATATACAATTTCTTCATATTGTTTTGACCTGGAGTTCTCGGTATATACATATACATGCTGTCACAGGGAAAGCCTGGAACTCCCGGTGATCCTTTCATATTCTAATGAGGACCTTCAAAGTCTTCAAAGACCTCCATTTCTGAGGGAGATCCAGCCTTCTCTGCAGAATACACATTTTTGAATTTCAGGGGTATATGTATTAGGTGATTTAGATGAGATCATCCACATGAAGAGTTAGATGAAGCTATATCTAAGTCTCTATATCTATCTATTACCTATCTGTCTGTCTATATACCACAGACAGAAACCAGTCTGACTTCACTCTGTACGGTCCCCTCCAGTTCTATTCAGGTTGCAGCAAATTGCATGATTTTGTCTCATATCTGAGTTGTATTCTATTGTGTATATGTATTAGAGTCTTTTTCCAGTCCTCTATAATGATGATTATGAACAACACGTTAATATTACTATTCCAGGCTGTTTTCAGATCTTGCCCACTGGGAATAGTGATGCAATGAACAGAGTAGTATTAGTAGTGAAATAGTATTTTGGGGTAGATGCCAAGAAGTAGAATTGTTGGTATGGAAGTTCGATTCTTAGGTGTTTTTTGAGATGTATCTCTATTCCAAATAGCATTTTTTAGGAGAGAGGGGTCACAACCAGCAGTGCTCAGAGGTTACTCCTGGCTCTGTGCTTAGAAATCACTCCTGGTAGGCTCTGGGAGCCATTTGGGATTTCAGTGATGGATTCGCATCTGCTGCATGCAAGGCAAAACATTGTGCTATCACTCCTACCTCCCACTGGGTGTTTCTGACTGGCCTGTTTAGTAGCCAACTAGTCCTGGACTGAACTGCACATATGTGGGATGCATACCACATTCACTCTCCAACTCCCCTTTTTCTGTTTCCCGACTCCTCTCAGTCTCAGGCAGAGATCCTTAAACTATACCCCATGGGCCACTCTTATTTATATTTTGGTGGGGGGGGGTCACACCCGGTGATGCTTAGGAGTTACTTCTGGCTATGCTTTCAGAAATTGCTCCTGTGTAGGGTGATCATATGGATGCTGGGGATCGGTCCAGGTCCGTTTTGGATAGCTGCATGAAGGCAAACGCCCTACTACTGTGCTATCTCTCCAGCCCCATTCATATTTTTTAAACTATAGTCTGGCCCTCCAATGGTCTGAGGACAGTGAACTGGACAACTGTTTAAAAAGTTTTGAGAAACCCTGCCCCAAATCATTTCCCTGAACTAATTCAGCACTTTATGGAAATAGCTAACCCCTCTGGGTCTCCTAGTAGAAAAATTCTTCTGGCCCTTGGAGGAAAGTTTTAAGTTTTAAAATGCTGTTGAAGGGGTTGGCCCTGAGCCTATCAGGTGTAATTTCTTAGTGTAGAGCCAGGAGTAACTCCTGAGAGCTGCCGGATGTGGCCCCAAAACAAAAAAATAACAAACAAAAAAACCCAAAAATACTCAACTCAAACCACCTCGCAGGCCAGATAATTGTCCTCAGTGAGCCCACATATGGCCCCTGGGCTGTAGTTTGAGGATTCCTGATTTTGGGGGAAATTGGAGGGAAAAACTCGTTAAATTTTGGGAATAAGTGTCAATAGAGAAATTTAAGATTTTTTTTTTGTTTTTTGTTTTGTTTTGTTTTTTTTTTTTTTTTGGGCCACAGCTGGTGATGCTCAGGGGTTACTCCTGGCTATGCTCTCAGAAATTACTCCTGGCTTGAGGGACCATATAGGACACCTAGGATCTAACCGAGGTCCGTCCTCGTGCAAAGCAAATGCCCTACCGCTGCACTATCACTCTGGCTCCAAGAGAATTTCAAGATTTGACCCATATATGTACAAGCTTTAAAAGTTGCCTACTGATCAAAATTCGTTCTGATATAAGAGCTCAAATCCTGAACACTCCACTTCTTAGTGGTTTTCCACCTTAACTGATTTTTAAAGTGTTTTTTTTTTTCACTTTAAGTTACCCAACCCTTCTTTACCTCATTCTCTTCTGTAAGATGGGTTGATAATTGCCAGGGGCTCTGAGTATCACACCAGCGTATACATGTGTATTGCTCTGAACAATAGTTGATAGGCACAAAGCAAGTGCTCAATATTTTGAGCTTTTAGTGGGGACTAATAGAGTTACATAGCTAGGATTTTCAAAACTGTAATTTGCCTTTCCTCCTGGTACATTTCCAGCATTCATTCATGTGATCATGAATAAAATTCATTCATTCCCAGCTGTTCTTTCTTCTCTGGCTATATTCTGACTCTGGCAAATAAACTAAACCTTTAAACTAAACAATTAGTCTTAGCCTGAAAGAATTTGTATAAATTTCTAAGGCCAGGCACATTGAAACAAATCCTTTGTTTCCTTTGTTTATACATAAACTGTGGGATGTAACCACTGACAGTCTATGAGTTCTTCTGCAGCATTTTTTGCAGGAAATAAAAAAGACTAGTGTTGTGAATGTTTTAGCAATGAAGAGGAAGCTACAGTATTCCTTGCTCATCTTTAAACAGAAATCTCTAAGTTGGTTTATAGTGTTTTTGTTTTCTTTTGTAGTGTGTTGAGTTACATGTCCTTTAAAGATGTGTTCAAGTTGTAATCTTGGGCTCCTGTAATTGATGACAAAAAGGGTGTCTAGGCTAAAACAATAGTACAGTGATTAGGGCTCTTGCCTTGCATAAAGCCAACTCTGGTTTGATCCGTAGCATCCCATAGGATCCCCTGACCCTTCCAGGAGGAATCCCTGAGTGCAGACCAGGAATAAGCCCTGAGCACTACTGGATGTGACTACTCCAAAAAGGCAAAGAAATAGGGTATGGACAGGTAGAATTCAGTTAAATATATTACAGTGAGATTCTGTTAGATGTAGGACGGACCACTCATTGGTCATGATAGGACAGGCTCCCTTAAAAGAAAGATTGGGAAGGAGCCCGAGCAGTGGTGCAGCGGTAGGGCATTTGTCTTGCATGGGGCTAACCTAGGACAGACTGCAGTTTGATCCCCCAGCATTCTATAGGGTCCCCCAAACAAAGAGCGATTTCTGAGCACCTAGCCAGGAGTAACCCCTGAGGGTGATTGGGAGTAGCCCAAAGACCAAAACCAAAAGAGAGAGACAGAGAGAGAGAGAGAGAGAGAGAGAGAGAGAGAGAGAGAGAGAGAGAGAGAGAGAGAGAGAGAGAGAGAGAGAGAGAGAGAGAGAGAAGCAGAGATAGGAAGATGGGAAAGCCAAAAAAGGCTGGGATAGAATTGGAATCTGTTGATGCATCAGTGGCTACAAAGGGCTGTCTCTGTCCTTGAAGAAGAGAAGCACTGGGATGATTGTGGTTCTTCGCCAACAGTGAAGCATGGGGCAGTGGAGAGAGCAGGTAAGTAACTACAGCTCTGGTGGGAAGTTTGAACTGGTCCTGATCCTGAGACTGGCAAAGACACAGGTCTTTGAACTCTTGGAGCATGAAAAGAGACAGAAAGGCTTAAACTCAACATTGAAATGCACTTGAGCATGTTTTCCAGCAGAAATGCTGGGAACTCTAAACAAGGACCCTACAAAAGTCTGGGTGCAAGTATATTTATTGGAAACTAGGTGCTTTTTTGGTACTAGAGACCTCTCCACATGGGATTTCCAGTTCTGCCATAGTTTGAGACATAGTTTTACAATTACCCAGTGCTGAAGATTGGGTCTAGCCATGTTCTTGGGCCCAGCTATTGACCAAGCACATGTTTGGGTCAAAGAGCCTCTGACCAGAGCCAAGACCTTTGGGTACCTTCTTTCACTGACTCCTGGGGAAAGTAGAGTCAAAAGATTCACAGGAGGCACAGGATCTGGTTCTAGACACAGCCTTGCTGCTCTCTGCTCTTGCCTCCCATTGCTTTTCTAGTGGGAATTAACAACCCCTATCTTTTAGAGTTTGTGCAGGGTTCATTAATATAATGCACACACACACTGCTAAAGCCTTATACATTTTAAAGTATTATTAAAGGATCACATAAAAGACCAGTGTAGATCTGGGTGACAGACTTCATAGAGGTGGCAAAGACCAATTAGAGGATTGCCAAAACCATGCCTGCTTCTTCCTGGGGAAAGAGCAAGACCACTCAACTTCTCTTGCTGTTAGTGGTGACTAAGTCTGGCCAGAGAAGTATTTAAGTGAGGTTCACACCTGACTGCAGACACTTAATTCCTCTGAGTCCCTAAACCCTACCTACCCTCATCTGTTGGCGAGGTGTAGAGGTCCTGAAATAACCTCAAGACGTAGGGGCTAGTGGGCACACTAGGTTACCTACTTAAGAATTGCTTTAATTCTGAGCAATAAGTAAATCATCTCAAATAAAGTCATAAGATCAAAGTTATTTGGTATCATAATGAACATATCCAGATACAAAAGGTAGGGAGGGTGGCCCAGATTTCTTCCCTTAAGTTTATTTCACTTTTATTTTTTCATGTCCTTACCAGATAGACACCACACCCTGGAATTGGAGGGGACCCTAGGGGTTAGAGAATACTTTGTTCAAGATTACCAAGAGTGGAAGGCTTGCTCCATCTTGTTTTAATTAACAATCCAGTTAATGAGTCTTTCTGTCCCTTTAACTTCATTTTATTTCAAAATGAAAAGCAGGATTTGAGGAATAAGTCTTTGAAACTTTGGGGATACATGTTCTGGTATTAATCCTATTCCCAAATCTCATTATCCCATGGAGAATCCCTGACAAAATTTACAGGAGCCGAAGCTCTCTTAAAAGCTCAATGGTACAATCATGTCCATAGATGGGAGATTGCTGTGGGTAGAAGGTGGGGCCCGGCTTGTGTAGTGTGGTTTCACTTTGTTAAGCTTTCACTACGTGAGTCTTTCATATAAACAAAGCTTACTCTCTTGGCTAAACCGCTTTAGAAGGTCAGTATGATTAGCAGCATATCCAAGTCAGAAACCAAACTCATGATACCAATGAGTCCATGAGATAGGGCATGTTGCTTAAAAGTCAAAGAAAACCTAGCAACCTTTGAAAAAGCAGAAAGGGATAAAAAGGCATGAGGGGAAAGAGAAAAAGCTTGAAGTGGTTTACTCATTTCTCCCCCAACATATTTACTTCCAATTAAGTTAGTAATGTGAAATTTTAAATTCAATTAAATTAATGTTTTGTTTTGGGTCCACACCAGGTGATGCTCAGGGGTTACTCCTGGCACTGCACTTATGAATCCCTACTGGCAGTGCTCAGAAAACATATGGAATGCCAGAAACCAAATTTGGGTCAGCCAGCAGTCGATTAAGCGACTTTCCCACTTGTTATTTGTTTTGTTTTGCTTGGATTGTGGGAATGTGTACTAGACAGTGCCACTGCATTGGGCTACTTCCAGTGGTGCACAGGATACCATAATGTGTGTAGAATTGAAGGCAGATCTCCCTCATGTAAGGTCTATGCTCCAGCCCATTAAGCAATCTCTCCAGCCAGTCTTAGGCAGTTTAATACATTATGGCAGCATATACCATCACTGGCTGGCATTGGTTTGCGGTTAAATTAACACAAAACACATCAGTAGCATTAATGTGTTAAACAGCTGAAACATGGTGGTAATCTTTGTGGTGATTGCTGTGGGTTGAACATTTGTGCCCCCTCCCTACGCCCATCATACATTGACATGCCCATTCCCAGTAAGTTTTTGTTTGATTTTGGGCCACAACTGGCAGTTTTCACGAATTGAATTGGCATGGCTCAGAGCATCATATGAAATGCTGGAAATCCAAGCTGGGCTGACTATGGCTGCCTGCAATGCAACTGCCCTGAACTCTCTGGGATTAGTGCCCTCAGGAAGGAGAAGAGATGCCAGACTTCCCTCTCTGCCATGGAAAGATGGACCAGATGGCAGCTGTTCACAGGCAGGAAGAGGTTCTGGTCACAATTAGGTCATGCTGGATCCTCATTTCAGGCTTTCAGCTCCAAGAATTGTGAGAAACAAGTGTCTGTTTAAGCCACCCAGGCTGCTGTGTTCTGTTTTCGCAGCTTGAGCTAGGACAGTGGTTTGGTTTGCATTTCAGTTTCAAAGGAGTTTCAGCACAACAAAAAATATTTCTCTGTGAAAAATGTGGCAGTTACCAGTAAGGCACGTGGGGGAAAGGGCATAGGGAAGGCAGAGGTTTAGTGTGCTAGCAGGGTGGCACTTGGGCTTTGGTGGTAGGTGGGTGAATCAGGCACATTCAGTTGTGAAAGGATGCTGTATTTACTAAAGGTTAGTAAATCCATTCAATTTGATGGAAAAGTATAAAGTGTTTCTGGGGATTCAAATGGAGGACTTGATCCTTTCCTTTGACCTAGTGATCTTATGATGATTCCTTGTGCCTTATTCACTATACTATCTTTTTTTTTTTTCTCCATCTTCTGGTTTTTTGGAACCACACCTGGCAATGCTCAGAGGATGCTCCTTGTAATTGTATTACTTCTTGGAATAACTCCGGGGACCTAAAAGAGTGGCTGGATTGTACCTACGTTGGCCTACTTGCTGTTCTATCTCTCCCCTCTCTTTGAGTTTCCAAAGACTTTGTCTTTTCTAAGATCTACAAACCTAAATGTATCACTTGTATTTCTTTTTCTTAATCAAGTTATAAAAAGAAGGTGTGTTGTTTTTTCTTCTCTACAACTACTTTACTTTCTTTCAGTGTGGCTTCTGTTTTATTTAAACTGGAGTATAAGCTTCATGGGGATAGGAATTTTCCTAATTTTTTCTATAGTATTCTTGGTATGTGTAACAAAGTCTATGCACCAAAAGAGGATAGCCAGAAAGACAATACAGCAGGCAGGATGCTTATCTTGAATGCAGCTGACCCAGGTTTCTATATCTGGCATTCTATACAGTCCCTCAAGCACTGCCAGGATAATTCCTGAGTGCAAAGTCAGGAGTCAGCTCTGAGCATCCCTGGGTGTAGCACTCACCTCAACCCCTCACCCCCAAAAGTACATCTTCCTTCTCTCAGCTTTACGAAGTTTGGGTTTAAATCTGCTTGGGAGTGACCTGTTTGTTTTTCCCTGAGGACCATGAAAGGATTACCTACTGCTGACAACCATAGAGAAGGATTCTAACAAAACCATGGCTTGTAACTCAGACTGGAACAGCCTTTGTGAAAACCTTTGTGAAATCTTTAGAGTACCCAGGCTTTTATTAACAGTGATTCCAAAGACTATGGGTCACTTGTGATTAGAACTCAAATTGTGGGGCCCGGAGAGATAGCACGGTGGTAAGGCGTTTGCATTGCATGCAGAAGGTCGATGGTTCAAATCCCGGCATCCCATATGGTCACCCGAGCCTGCCAGGGGCGATTTCTGATCCTAGAGCTAGGAATAACCCCTGAGCATTGCCCGGTGTGACCCCAAAACAAAAACAAAAACAACAACAACAACAACAACAAAAAACTCAAATTGTGACTAGAACTCAAATCTCAAATAATAGACACAGTGTGGCCCCTTCTTGGCACTCTCAATGATGAACCCGTTAAGTCCTCTAGGAGAATATTAGGTTCATATGGTCCAAGGAACCAGAGGTAAGTTGAAGAATGAAGGCTTTGATTCTAATGGAGAAAGTTCAGTGGGGTATTCTGTGGATCTATCTGATGCCACTTGACTTTCTTGTTCATACTGTTCTTTCCAGGAGGTCCATGCCTCCCTAGCACTAAGAAGGCTCGAAATCCATCATGGTATGTAGAAACCACAGGATTTCTTTAGTTTGCTTCCTGAACCTCAACACCAATATCTAGTGAAGGAACAGCCAAAGATGAGATCATAGGACACCAATTGAACAGCAAAAATCTTCTAAACCAATACCCACCCAACCCTTGCCCCCAGGTTCTGAACACAGGCAGCTAGGAAAAGAGAATTTATAAACATGCCTTCCTAAATAGAGAAAGTTGGAGGATTGCTCTTGGGTATAGCCAGTCAGCCCAAGATGAAGAAAAAACTAATGACATCTAATCTCTTCATGCAAACAATGAGTGATCTCTCGTGGGATCACCATTACCAGAGCCCTGTGAGCCCAGAGTTCCTGTTGTTTCTCATTCAGTTTGCAAACTAATTTATTAGCACTTAGGGAGAGATAGAAAATGATACCAGAAACTCACACTTATAAGGCTGGGCCTTGATTTGACTCACTCTTCTGACAGCCAAATCCCAAAGGGAAAAGGACAGTTAGATGTATGGTAATATCCACAATAGTAAGCCATTTGGTTCTTTTAAGTCTCCTCTTCTACTAGACTCTATACACCCTGGTGATGGTTGCCATGGAGTTGCCATCTCTTTTGTAGATTTAGTATTTATCCTTGGGGCACCTCAACCAAATTTCAGTAAGCTCTGCTTCTATTTGAACCAAAGTTGTCCTCCATCCCCACCCCAGGTATCTGGCCCGTCAATAGCTTCTGTACATGTTTCTCTTTTTATAAAAGCTAATGAAGATACTTCTTGGGAAAATTCTGTCATGCCTTTTGACTTCTAACCCAACAATCCATTAGGTCCTTAAAGCAGATTAAAATGATGGTGGAGATTACTTTTGAAAAAGAGACATGTTCTTTGTTCTTTGTCAGGACTGACTTCTAAAGCTTTCACACTGTGGGAGGGAGTATTGCTTAGAAGTCTATTTTGCTTCAGAGGTATCCATGAAGAATGAAGGCCATTTACACCCTTTGAACACCATTTTTTCCCAGTTCAGTAAACCAAATGAAGCAATCATGTAATTAAATTTATTCCAGTCAAAGAACTCTGAAAATTCATGATATCAGTTGTATGGGAGCATCACACATATATGTCTTAAAAGCCATTGAAGTCTTCTCTTTTTCTTTCTTTCTTTCTTTCTTTCTTTCTTTCTTTCTTTCTTTCTTTCTTTCTTTCTTTCTTTCTTTCTTTCTTTCTTTCTTTCTTTCTTTCTTTCTTTCTTTCTTTCTTTCTTTCTTTCTTTCTTTCTTTCTTTCTTTCTTTCTTTCTTCTTTCTTTCTTTTTTCCTTTTTTCTTTTTCTTTTTTCTTTCCTTTTTTGGGGGGATTCACACCCAGCAGCACTCAGGGGTTCCTCCTGGCTCCACGCTCAGAAACAGCTCCTGGCAGGCTCAGGAGACCTTATGGGATGCCAGGATTTGAACCACCAAATGCATGCAAGGCAAATGCCCTACCTCAATGCTATCTCTCCAGCCCCTAGTCTCCTTTCTGATGTCCCCTAAATATTTGAACAATGCAGTATGGATTAAGTCATCATATCTTATTCCCAAATGTCCCAGCAAAGCAGAAAACTATCCTTTTACTAAAAATAAATATTGCTGGCCTGAGAGATAGTATGGGGGCTAAATAATTTTCTTGCCTTGTTTACTTTGCCCTATGACTTTTCCCCTGTCATACAGTTACACCACACATAAGTGCTAATACTATTTTCTTCTTCAAACCTTTCTCTTCTCTGTACCCCTGGATGGGGAGAAGGATGTTGTCAGTGTGGGGTCCTGGACAGGGGCTACGACAGAGGTTTCTGCTGCCTTGCAGAGCCTTGTAACATGCAGTGCCAAGCCTGGGGAGAGTCCTATGGTGGAAACTAGATTTGGGTATCTCACCTCATTCTAAATCTCTCCTTTATATTTTGCCAGATCAACAACATATGTTATTTAGCCATTCTAGGCTATAATTTTTTATAGCTGAGTTAATCATATGTAGAACAAATGTCCTACCAGCTACATTTTTTAAATATAAAAAGTAAAGATAAAATAATAATTTATAGCCCCCCCCATTCCCATTACTCCGTGCACCGGGTGTCACGGCCCTCTTTCCGCCATCTTTCCGTGCTGCCACCATGGTGCGCATGAACGTGCTGGCCGATGCCCTCAAGAGCATCAACAATGCCGAGAAGCCAGGCAAGCGCCAGGTGCTCATCAGGCCGTGCTCCAAGGTCATCGTGAGGTTCCTGACGGTGATGATGAAGCGCGGTTACATTGGTGAATTTGAAATCATCGATGATCACAGAGCTGGGAAAATTGTCGTGAACCTAACAGGCAGGCTGAACAAGTGTGGTGTGATCAGCCCCAGATTTGACGTGCAGCTCAAAGATCTAGAGAAGTGGCAGAACAATCTACTCCCATCCCGTCAGTTCGGTTTCATTGTACTGACAACCTCAGCTGGCATCATGGACCATGAAGAAGCGAGACGAAAACACACAGGAGGGAAAGTCCTGGGATTCTTTTTCTAGGGATGTAATTCCTGAGTCAATAAATAGCCTCTATGGAAAAAAATAATTTATAATATTTTTTTTGCTTTGGGGCCACATCTGGCGGTGTTCAGAAGTTATTCCTGGTTCTGTACTCAGGAATTACTCCTGGTGGGCTCTGAGAACCATAGGGGAAACCAGGAATCAAACTTGGGTTAGCCATATGCAAAGTAAGCTTCTTACCAACTGTACTATCTCTATGATCCCTATAAGACTCTTTTGAAGAAAAAAAATACACAATGAATAAAAATATTTCCCCAATGACAGGTGTATAGTTAAAAAAAAAAAAAGGAAAATATCAATGTTGATGGACCAGAGAGCTAACACAGAGGGAAACACCTGGACACACATATTTTCCAAGAAATGCCAGGGATCACTCATGAACTCAGAGGCAAGAATAGGCTCCAAGCACACTAGGTATGGTCCAAAGTCCCCATCCCTCAACTTAATGTTTTTATTACTAATAGTTATAATGACAATGATATATTAATGAGGGTAGATCATTATTGGAGACTGGAGAACTCAAGAACATTAGAATTCTTTTCTTCCCCCAACTTCTCTGGACTGTCATGCATTTACCAAATAGTGAAAATGAAAACTTTATGTTCAGCCTTGGTGGTGAGAAGGATGCACTGGTGAAGGGGTGTGTTTTCTTTATGACAGAAACCCAACTACAATTATGCTTGTAATTATGGTGCTTAAAGATTTTATTTAAAAAAAGACATAAAATCAATAAATTGTAGGAAAATACTAAAAGTGCACCTTCCTGTGATGTTATTTACCTCTGTCAAAAACTCAATGATTTGGGGCCGGAGAGATAGCATGGAGGTAAGGCATTTGCCTCTCATGCAGAAGGTCATCGGTTCAAATCCCGGCGTCCCATATGGTCCCCCGTGCTTGCCAGGAGCAACTTCTGAGCATGGAGCCAGGAGTAACCCCTAAGCACTGCCGGGTGAGACCCAAAACCCCCCCCAAAAAAAACCCAAAAAAACAAAAAAAAAAAACCCTCAATGATTTGAGTGTTTATTCAGATGTTGCAAATATGGAAATTTTTTTCAGTAACCTTATTATATGAATAAGTAAATGCTTAAAAAAAGAGAACTTCATGTTCAGAATTGAGCAAATAAGGAGTATAATTAGAGTCTAAATGCAGCCATTCAGTTATTCAGACCTGTGTACACTCAGACAATGGTCAGAAACCACTGTTCTGAAATCTCTAGCACTAGACCAAATCCTCTTTTCCTCTTCCTCCCTCTCTCCTACCCCATTTCCCTCCTTTCTTCCTTCTTTCCGTTCCTCCCTTCCTTCCATTTTCCCTTTTCTTTATCCTTTCCCCTTCTTTTATTTACATTCCTTTCACTTTCCTTCTCTTTTATCTTCCTTCCTTTCTTCCTTTATTTCTTCTTTTTCCTTGTTTTTGGGCCACACCTAGCTGTTCTTAAGGAGCTATTCAGGGATTGCTCCCACTCCATGTGGTTCTGGAAATAGAATCAAAGTACCCCGATTATTCCTTCTGCTAGATCTCAAATCTCAGTGTAAGTTGATGTCAGGCTTTCTAAAGTGTATTTAAAAGTTTCCAAGAAAAATTTAAAATATGTTTAAAATCTTTAAATGTGCCCCCAGCGCACAGCGAGTTGGGTTTGCCTGCTATGAAATTTCTCTCCCTCCATTTCAAGGCCCCCATTGCTGAGCTGCTGTGAATGGATTTGGTATGATCCTGTGCCTGCCCGTTGGATGGAGAAATAGCTGACCTGGCCCCAGGGTTGCTGGGCCAGATGACTGCAGAGCCTTCTCACAATGTCCTCGAACAGGAGTCAAAATCCCCACGGACTGAAGCAGATCTACCTGCCCCAGTTCTGGCACGACCTCCACACTGGCATCCAGCAGGTCTACTATACCAGGCAGAGCATGGCTATGTCCAGATATATGGAGCTCTATACCCATGCCTACATCTACTGCAGTAATGTTCACCAGTCGAGGCAAGATCCGGGGGATGGTGTCCCTCCCACCAAGTCGAAGAAGGGCCAGACCCCTAGAGAAATTCAGTTGGTGGGCTTAAAGAGTTTTTGAAGAATTACTTGACAAATCTTCCCAAAGATGGAGAAGACCTGATGGACGAGAATGTCCTCAAGTTCTACATGCAGCATTGGGAGGACTATCGGTTCTCCAGCGAAGTGCTCAATGGAATCTGCGCCTACCTCAATAGACAATGGGTGCGCTGTGAATGTGACAAAGGCATCTACAGGATCTACTCACTTGCAAGGCTGGAGAGAGTGTCTGTTCTGGCCGCTGAGTAAACAGATTACAAATGCTGTCTTAAAGCTGATTGAAAAGGAAAGAAATGGCGAGACCATCAATACCAGACTGATTAGAGGCATGGTGCAGTCCTATGTGGAACTGGGTCTAAATAAAGATGAGGCCTTTGCCAAGGGCCCCACTTTAACGGTCCATAAAGAATCCTTTGAGTCACAGGTTTTGGCTGACACTGAGAGATTTTATACCAGGGAGAGCACGGAGTTCTTGCAGCAGAACCCAGTTACGAAATACATGAAAAAAGTCAAGGCCCGTCTGCTGGAGGAGCAGCAGAAGGTACAGGTATATCTGCATGAGAGTATGCAGTATGAGCTGGCCCAGAAATGTGAGCAAGTGCTGATGGAGAAGTACCTGGAAATTTTCCACACTGAGTTCCAGAACCTTCTGAACACAGACAAGAATGAAGATTTGGGCCGCATGTATTATCTCGTGTCCAAAACCCAGGATGGCCTGGGCGAGTTGACAAAACTTCTGGAGATGTACATACATAATCAAGGCCTTGCTGCCATTGAGAAGTATGGGAAAGCTGCTTTACATGACCCCAGAATGTACGTGCAGACTCTGTTGGATGTCCATAAGAAATATAATGCCTTGATCATGTCAACCTTTAACAATGATTCCTACTTTGTGGCAGCCTTGAACAAGGCTTGTGGGTACTTTATCAACAACAATGCTATTACCAAGATGATCCAGTCGTCCAGCAAGTCACCGGAGCTGCTGGCCCAGTACTGTGGCTCCTTGTTGAAGAAAAGTTCCAAGAACCCAGAAGAAGCCGACGTGGAGGATACACTCAATCAAGTGATGGTGGTCTTGAAGCACATAGAGGATAAAGACGTGTTCCTGAAGTTCTATACCAAGATGCTGGCCAAACGGCTCATGTATCAGAATAGTGCGAATGACGATGCTGAAGCAAGCATGATCTTGAAGCTCCAAGAATGTGGTTTCAAGTATACTTCCCAGCTTAAGCGGATGTTTCAAGATATTGACATAAACAAAGATTTGAACAAGCAATTTAAAAAGCACCTGACCAATTCTGAGCCACTGGACCTGGATTTCAGTATCCAAATCCTGAATTCAAGCTCATGGCCCTTTCAGCAGTCCTGCATCACCTTCACTTTGCCATCAGAGCTGGAGCGGAGTTACCAGTGCTTCATGGCTTTCTATGCCAATCAGCACAGCAGCCAAAGCTGATATGGCTCTACCAGCTGTCCAAGGGGGAGCTGGTCACCAACTGCTTCAAGAACAGATACATTTTGCATGCATCCACCTTCCAGATGACCATCTTGCTCCAGTACAACATGAAGAATGCCTACACAGTGAAGCAGCTTAGGAACAGCACCCAGATCAAAAAGGACATCTTGGCCCATGTCCTGCAGATTCTATTAAAGTCCAAGCTACTGGTCCTGGAAGACGAGAACGTAAATGTGGACGAGGTGGAATTGAAGCCAGATACTTTAATAAAATTGTATCTGGGGTTATAAAATTAAAAAGTTAAGGGTGAACATCAACATGCCGATGAAAGCAGAGCAGAATCAGGAACAGGAGACCACGCACAAGAACATTAAAGAGAACCGAAAACTGCTCATTCAGGCTGCCATTGTATGGATCATGAAGATGATGAAGGTTCTGAAGCACCAACAACTCCTTGGAGAAATGTTCACCCAGCTGTCATCCTGGTTCAAACCTTAAGTCCCTGTGATTAAAAAATGCATTGACATACTGATTGAGAAGGAGTATTTGGAGCGAGTGGACAGGGAGAGTGACACCTACAGTTATTTGGCTTAGGCCTTCCAGAACATTCTGACTGGTCCACACACAAAGGAAACATAACAGCCTGGTGAGACTGAGAGCCTGGTTGTGCAGACCAAGGTCACCCCATGTACATAGATTGTTCCTCGGATCCATGCCAGCAGCCGGGCCTGGGCCGACAGGGCTGCATGTGGCTGCATCTCAACCCACCCGTTGGCCCTGTGTGAGCATGCACAGCCGAGTGGACCCATGTGTAACCTGCTATGAGAAGCCATTTGTATAGTGTGTTTCATTTTTTAATGTGTAAAAATAAAGGAAATTAAAGGATTTCTGTACAAGTCGCAAAAACAAACAAAAAAAACAAAACTAAAAAACAACCCAACAACAACAAACAAAATAAAACCTTTTAAATATATTTAAGTAATCTTCTAAAATGTATTGAAACATTTGCCAGGAAAGGGTGTATAGTTATGAGTGACCCAAGCAAGAGCCAGGAGTAGCCTGAATACCACTGGGTGTGGCACAAAAATCAAATAAATAAACAAGTTGCCAGGAACACAAGAACTGAGTTTATAAACAGTGTCCTAAAGCAGATTTACTTTGATAGCAATAGGGTAGTGCCTGCTTTTCTTGGAAGCATTTGGGAAACTTGCACAAATACTAGAGCAGATAAGGACTCTACAAAAAAAAAAAACTATAAGTGAATATCTCTGATGAATATAGATGCAAAAGTTTAAGCCTATTATTAGTAAATGAAGTTCAGCAGCATAGGAAAAGGATCACACACCATGACCAAGTGAGTCTTAACTTTGGCTGTGATGATGTCACCAATAAATGTAAAGGCTGTAGGTGCAGGGCTCAAGTACACAAATGGAAGGTAGATGTTATACTCCTGTCATTTTATAGGATTGCAAACTAGGAATAAATTAATGAAATTTGGGGCTGGAGCGGTGGTGCAAGTGTTTGCCTTGCCTGCACTAGCATAGGATGGACTGCGATTTGATCCCCTGGCATTCCATATAGTCCTCTGTGCCTCCCAGGAGTGATTCCTGAGCACATAGCCAGGAGTAACCTCTGAGCATCACCAGGCCCCCAAAACAAACAAAAAATAAATTAATGAAATTTCACATAGAAAATAAAACAGAAGGGCTGAAGAGATAAACTAAGTTAATGGGATGAATCAAATGCTCTGTATTAAGGAGTCTGGATTTGATGTCTGGCTTCATCTGGCACCTGAGCACCACTAGGAGTGACCCCCCTAAGACCAGAATTGGTATATCCCCAGTGCTTCCACAAGTGGCACTAAGTCAAACCAAAGGGGGGAAAATATATTCTGGCAAATTTCTCTACCTTATGCTTACCGTATTTGCCGGCATATAAGACGACCGGGCGTATAAGACAACCCCCTAATTTTGCAGTTAAAACATAGGTTTAGGCCTATATTCGCTGTATCAGACAGAACGTTCCTGTGCTGCATGTGCTGCATGTGTTCCTGTGCTTATGTACCACAGTGAGCCAATCACAACAAGCAAAGTTCAAAGGTTATACTGTAATAGACTTTCTCTCTGACTCTGGCCAATCTGAGCAGGCTTTTTACAGTGTAGATTCAGGTCCAGAACATTGTCTCATTTGCATGCATAAAAAGCCTGCTTGGATTGGCTGAGTTAGAGAGGCGGTCCAAGCAGCCTTGCAGTGATTGGTGCAGGATCGAGTTGGAAAATTCGTTTTGTGGCAATATTCAGACAATTTTTGTCTAGCGGCATATTGAAACATTTTTCGGGACATACTCAGCATAAAAGATGACCCCCAATTTTCGGCTGACTTTTTTTTTGTTTCAAAAGTCTTCTTATACGCCGGAAAATACGGTAATATAAATATATAGGAGAGAATTTAAAATTTAATATATATGTCCCCCATCACCTATTTCTGCATTTTTGAACATAAAAGTCATGATTATAGAAGCAGGAAAAGCCTTTGGTAAAGCATAAAGTCCTTCCATAGAAATTGAAAAACTTGGGTATAGAAGAGTATAACTTAGCATAATAAAGGTCATATGTTAGCAAATACCATGTTCCAGGGTGACTTTTCTCATCTTATTGCTCCACTCAACTGAAAGTACTAACTAATCATTTAAATGAGCGGCATCCAAATCAGAAAGAAAGAAGTCAAACAATTTCTGCTAGCAAATGACAAATAGCCATCCAGCGACCAGCTAAACCACCAGCAACCAGCAACCCACTCCCAAAGTTACTAGACATTATACATTTAGTAAAACTGCATACTATAAAGTCAACACACAAGGGCTAGAGAAATCATACAGAGGATAAAGCATTTGCCTTGCATGTGGCCACCCATGTTCAATTCCCAGCATCCTATACAGAATCCTGAGCTCACCAAGTGTGATTCCTCAGTGCAGAGACAGGAGTCTCTCTTGAGCAGAGCTGGGTGGCCCAACAATGCAGCAATAATAACCAAACACTAATGTATAGAAATCGGTTTTATTTTATACACCAACTGAAAAACATTGAAAAAGAAATATCTTTCACAATAGCATCACAAACAATAAAACAATTTTAGAATAAATTTGACCCCAGGGAGAAAGATCTGTAATCTGAAAGTTATGAGATTTTGGTGGTAGAAATTGGAGAAGACACAAATAAATGGAAAGATATTCCCTACTCATGAGTTGAAGACTTAATATTGTTAGAGTGTTCGTATTACTTGAAGCAAACCACATGTTCAATGCAATCTGGATAAATTTTTCTGTATCATTTTTCATAGAAATAAGTCTAAAAATGTATATGGAATTATAATAACTAGTCAAAACAATCCTGTGGGCTAAAGTGATATTTCAATGGGCTGAGGTACATATTTTGCATACAGGAGGCTTGGGTTTGGTCCCTATAGGGTCCATCAAGTACTAGTGGAGGTAAACTCTGAGTACCACATAGTGTAGCCCCCCCACTAAATACACACACACACACACACACAACAATGATAATCTTGAAAGAGACTATCAGAGCTGGAAACATACTTTCTGATTTTCAAGCTGTCTTACAAAGTTATAGTAAACAAAACAGTACAGTGTTAGATTAAAACCAGAGCAGTACCAAACATATAGGTCAGTGGAACAGAATATGAGAATCTAGAAATAAACACATATAGGCCAGATAATTTGAGAAGAAAGCAAAATTAAATGTGAAAAATAATATTTAATAATTGATGTGGCAAAAACTAGATAATCACATGCAGAGACATGCAATGAAACCTCTATTTTATGTTGTGCAGGAAAATTAAGTCAAAACAAATTAAAGCCCTAAACATAAGACCTGAAACAGCAAAACTATACAAAAAAGTACAGAATAAAAAATCCTTGACTGGGGCCAGAGCTATAGCGCAGTAGCAGGGCATTTGCCTTGCATGCTGCTGACCCAGGACAGACCTGGGTTCAATCCCCGGCGTCCCATATGGTCTCCCAAGCTAGGAGCAATTTCTGAGCGCATAGCCAGGAGTAACCCCTGAGCATCACGGGTGTGGCCCAAACCCCCCCCCCCCCCACACACAAATTCTTGACTTTGGTATTGGCGTTTATTTTATTTTTTTCAGTTAGTGATAGAAAACTTTATTGAAAAATAGAAGAGAAAGAATTCCCCAGCTGGGAAGGCTTGGCCAAAGTTCTTTATTTTATTATTTATATAATAATATCTATTTTATTTATTAGTTATTTTTGTTTTTGTTTTGTTTTGTTTTATTTTGTTTTTGGCTCTGCCTACAGTAATCACTCCTGGCAGGCTTAGGGGACCATATAAGACTCCATTCAGGGGCCGGAGAGATAGCATGGAGGTAAGGCATTTGCCTTGCATGTGGAAGGATGGTGGTTTGAATCCCGGCATCCCGTACGGTCCCCTGAGCCTGCCAGGAGCGATTTCTGAGCATAGAGCCAGGAGTAACCCCTAAGCACTGCTGGGTGTGACCCAAAAACAAAAAACAAAAACAAAAAAAGACTCTATTCAGGGATTGAACCTTGGTCAGCTGTGTGCAAGGCAAGCATCCTACCTACTGTACTATTGCTCCAGCCTTATATTTTATTTTTATTTTATTTTATTTTATTTTATTTGTTTTTGTTTTTTTTTGGGGGGTCACACCCGGCAGCCCTCAGGAGTTACTTCTGGCTTTATGCTCAGAAATCACCCTGGCAGGCACAGGGGACCATATGGTATGCCGGGATTTGAAGCACTGTCCTTCTGCATGAAAGGCAAATGCCTTACCTCCATGTTATCTCTCTGGCCCCTCATATTTTATTTTTCAAAATGACACCCAGAGCACAAGTAACAATGCCCAACATAAGTAAGTAGTTCTACATACAACCAACAATCTTCTGTGCAGTAAAAGAATTAATCAATAAAATGAAAACTCAAGCTACTTCCTGGGAGAAAATATTTACATACCAAGTACAGCATTCTTTAATTCAAATTTAGAATTTCTAGTTGGGAGGACTGTATATATTTCCTCACATAACATATAAGTTTAAGCCAACTATTTTCAAAGAGATTGTTCTTTTCTCAGCAACATACTAAAATTTTTTGTTTTGTGTTTGGAGGACTTGGGTGCCACACCTGGTGGTACTTTGGGGCTGTTCTGTGATCTGTGCTAAAGAGAGGGTGTCTCTACTGGCAGAAGGGGGCCATGTGGCACTAAGATTGAATCTGGGTCAACATTGTGCAAGGTAACTGTAATTACCCTTGTACTATTAACTAGCATTAACTAAATCAACAAATTGTTTTTTTTTTTTTTTTTTTTTTTTTGGTTTTTGGGTCACACTGTCAGTGCTCAGGGGTTACTGCTGGCTCTATGCTCAGAAATCACTCCTGGCAGGCTCGGGGGACCATATGGGGTGCCCAGATTCAAATCACCATCCTTCTGCATGCAAGGCAAACACCTCACCTCCATGCTATCTCTCCGGCCCCTACAAATTGTTATTCTATGGGTTAGAAATGGAAGATTGAACTTCGTGGAGGGACATTTCCTCTGGGTTTCTCAGGAGGTGCCATCATATTGTCTGCGATGGACGGAAAAGAATGTTTCTGGAGAGAGAGAGAGAGAGAGAGAGAGAGAGAGAGAGAGAGAGAGAGAGACAGAGAGACAGAGAGACAGAGAGACAGAGAGACAGAGAGAGAGACAGAGACAGAGAGAGACAGAGAGAGAGAGAGACAGAGAGAGAGAGACAGAGAGAGAGAGACAGAGACAGAGAGACAGAGACAGAGACAGAGACAGAGAGAGACAGAGAGACAGAGAGAGATCAAGTTGGTACAGATGTGTATTTGCTTTTCTGACAAACTATTGCAGTGCTGGTTTATAGAACTTTCTAGATTGATGGAAAAGTTCAGCTTCTATATCATTCACTCTGTCACCCATACCTATTGAGTACTTGAAGTGTAGTTGTGTAACCAAGAACTGATTTTCTTTATTTTCTGGGTCACAACCAGTGGTTCTCAGGATTTACTCCTGGCTCTACTCTTAGGTTGCACCTCTGGTGGTGCTCAGTGGTGAGGACCAGTTGTGTGCAAGACAAGAAACTTACCTGCTATGTGATCTCTCCAGCCCATGAAGAAACTGGCTTTGCAGACCAAATTCAACTGCTCTTATTCTTCAAAAGAAACAAAAGCCCTAAAGAAGTTTTTGCGTTTTTTCCCTTTCTTTTGACCTTCCTACCAAAAACACCCCTTTAAGTCCCTGCAACAGTCCTTGAATGCTGGTTTCAACACATTTCCCTTTCTTTCTTTTTATTATTATTATATATATTTTTATTTTTAATTTTTAATTATGAGAACAATGATGCAAAGAGGACAAGGTAAAGTTACAGTGGAAGGACAATTGCCCATAAACAGAGTTCTCAGAAGAAATCCCCTTGATGATGCCTAAATATTGAACTTACAGTCAAAGAACATTAAGAAACATAAGGCAGAACCCATGTACAATTACTTTGTCCACAAGCCCCCAGATTGTAGTACATTATAACATTTCTTAGCAGTACACAAAGCAATCTAAAGCATGAGATTTATGTGACTTCTTAAACATTGAAGGCATAGTATATTTTTTATATTTTCATGCACATGCATATTGGTTTAAGTTAACATCAAAAGTTTAAGAGGTTTTTTTTTAAGGGTTAGAGTTAAAAGAGCACAGTAAAAACGGTATTAGAGTGGCAAATATTGTTTGCATAGGCCCACCAAAATATGGGAGACATAGAAAGGAAAAGCCTTGGTCTAAATACAAGGAGACCCTACCCCTGAAGTTTCCTGGCATAAGACCAACTCTAGGTTCCAGGCAAACTAGTTTGTTCAATCCAAGTCATTGTCTGTAGTGTCAATACAGTCTTATATTTCATGCAGTCTCTATTGTTGGCATCAGGTTTCTGTATTAAAGATCTTGAAATCTGCACATCCTACATTGAAGTCAGGCTGGTGTGGAATATCCTCTAGTTTCACCTCACAATTAAGGGACAATACAGAAAGCCCAGTCCAGTAAGCAGGTCATTGTTGTTAAGTCTTCTCAGTGTTAAGGGAAGTCTATTTTAAGTAGGTTGATGTCAGAGCAGTGGTAGGGTCTTCCCTGGTAGAGAATTGCCTCCAGGTGATGTTATAGACAACCTTGGATGTTTTGTAGATGTCTTCCCTAGATCAGGGGTAAATGGAGAATGCCCATTCTTCTGAGGCCTGTGCCAGGTCATTATGTCAATGTTCAGGGTGTAAGGTCCCATTGCACTACAAGATTTGTGTGTTCCCATCTCTATTAGATAAGAACTTATTTGTATGTATAGTATTTTCCCATTTTAATGTGCCTAAGCAAACAAGAAATAAAGCCACGTGGCATTATCGGAGTATATGGGGGCGTAAGAACACGTCCAACAATACCCATAACTTGGTTCAAACATTAGCATTAAACTGAGGGACTCTTTCACCAAATTCCCTATTGAACAGTTCACAAAGAGAAGAAAAGATTAAAAAAAAAGGGGGGGAAATCGTCAGTGTATAAGAAAATATCCAGCAAGAGTTATAGCTGTCAAAGAAAACACACATAAAATGTTGAAAAGACATATGTATACATTCTATGCCTTTTGGAATAGTTGGGGGGGGGTGTTAACTTCAGGGCACCACTATGGTCTGTGACTTAGGATTCTACAGTACTTAAGTTAAAAAGGGTAAATGTGGAGTAAAGATGATAGGGGGTGAGAGAGTTAAGAGAAAAATGATCTTTTGTAGGGGTGTGCGAAAGGGCAGAGTACAAAATGGACATTCTGCATACACAAAAACATAATTCAATGATAGTGAGAACTATTAATGTAATAAACTATTAATGTATCAAAACCGAGCGGTTTTGAAAATATAGACTGGTAAGAGATTACCAGTGACTGCTTTAGTGCAACCCACAAGTAAAGCCTAGGGTAACCTTCAAGCTCCGACGAGGGACCCCCCTCGCTGGCTTGCCCAGGCATGTGGCTCGGGGAGCCCTGGAGATCTGGAGCAAGGCGGTAGAGGGGTTCTGGGGTCACTCAAGTCCCGCAACCCCCCTAGGTCTGGTTAAGAAGGCCTCTGACATGGCGGAGGCCTGCCGAACCCCATGCTGGTAGAGACTCCTGGCTCCCAGGAAGGAAAGAGAACCTTCAAGAAGCTGGGAGGCCAGAAGTTCAGGGCCCCCACCCAGACCCTCCCTAAGGAGCCGAGTGGGGACTGGGGGAAGTCCTAGGGCTTTCAAGCTCTGCTGAGGGACCCACCTCGCTGGCTTGCCCAGGCATGTGGCCCAGGGAAGCCCTGGAAATCTGGAGCAAGGCGGTAGAGGGGTGCTGGGGCCCTTTCTACTCATATTCTTTTTGCAATATTTGCCCACTTGGTGTTGACATTCAATGCTTTGTTCCCATTTTGTTTGCTACCTACAGTAAAAAAAAACCAAAAAACACCGTCATATCTAATCTGTATCCCATTTTCTAACATAATTCTTTGTGTTGAAAGGTGATTGATGTTTTTTTGGGCCAGATACCACTTTCCTGCACTTTAATTAAACCCACCTTTAAACACTGTTGTTGATTGCATTTACTGGCTTGCTAGTGCCCTGGTTTAATTCCTGCTGTTGTTGGCTTTATTCTTCCTTTTGGTATGTCTTATTTTTATTAAACTCTGGCTGAAATGTTCTCCTGGCATTTGGAGACCAAGGAGGTTGGTCTGTTTTGTAATTGGGAAAGGGGAGTGTAGAATTAAATAATTTACGATGGTGCTGGATTGAGATGGATGGATGGAGGGATCTTTCTCTGCCATCCCAGGCCACGTGGCTCCGCAATCCCCATTCAGCTGGCGGGTCCCAGGTTTAGGTGAACCGCGAATCAGACTCATCCAGAGACAGGCATCAGGAATCATCAACTTTTATTCATGCCTTATCCACCACATGTGTGGCCTATATCATAACCTTTTAAGCATTCAGCCATTCTTAGCTAGCCCTGCATCTTAACTCCTTTCAGCCATCTTCCCTTTGACCTCCATGCTGGCAAAAGACCAAAAAAGGCCTAGTCCCCTCTGGTCAAAGCCTTATCTACCCTTTCCAAGACTCCTCCCAGAAAATGGGCGGGGTCTTGTAGGTAAGGTCAAGTTACCTAGGAAGAATGGGGGGGGGGGTGGAATGAGGCTTCAGGGAGGGTGTACTCTTAATTTTGTTGACAGAAGTGTGTCTCCTCATCACCCTATTTAGACCAACTTGAGAAACACAAATAGGCTTTTCTTTCATCAACTCAGAGGTCCTGCCTGCCACAGACTCATGATGAGGGCTCTGGAACATTTCTATTCAAGAGGCAAGCTTCATTTGATCAAAAAAGCAAGTGTTCCCTGGGAGTCTGGAGTGACCCGGGGAAATCTTGGTTTAGCAGTAAAGGCAATTGAACTGCTCTACTGGGAAAGAAGCAGCCACAGAGCATGGTGAGGCATTGTGGGGCAAAACAGAAGGTAGGGTTACAACAGCCTGGTGGGAATAATCCATGATAGGCAGCTGAATGTACAAAAAAGAATGGAGAGAAACAAAGAAACAGAGAGGTCAGTTTTCATAAGACAGAATTTTATTCATACTGGTACTTCTAGGCCATTTGCCAACTGTTCAATTCCATTACAAATAGTCCAGTGCTGTAATAGTGATCAAAACACATAAAATATTGTGCCTACAATTGGATAGCCGCTTGCAAAAAATTGAACGTAGACCCCCAGCTATCATCATGCACGAAGGTAAAATCCAAATGGATTAAAGACCTCGATATCAGCCCCAAAACCATAAGATATATAGAACAGCACATAGGCAAGACACTCCAGGACATTACAGGCATCTTCAAGGAGGAAACTGCACTCTCCAAGCAAGTGAAAGCAGAGATTAACAGATGGGAATATATTAAGCTGAGAAGTTTCTGCACCTCAAAGGAAATAGTGCCCAGGATACAAGAGCCACCCACTGAGTGGGAGAAACTATTCACCCAATACCCATCAGATAAGGGGCTAATCTCCAAAATATACAAGGCACTGACAGAACTTTACAAGAAAAAAACATCTAATCCCATCAAAAAATGGGGAGAAGAAATGAACAGACACTTTGACAAAGAAGAAATACAAATGGCCAAGAGACACATGAAAAAATGCTCCACATCACTAATCATCAGGGAGATGCAAATCAAAACAACGATGAGATACCACCTCACACCACAGAGAATGGCACACATCACAAAGAATGAGAACAAACAGTGTTGGCGGGGATGTGGAGAGAAAGGAACTCTTATCCACTGCTGGTGGGAATGCCGTCTAGTTCAACCTTTATGGAAAGCGATATGGAGATTCCTTCAAAAACTGGAAATCGAGCTCCCATATGATCCAGCTATACCACTCCTAGGAATATACCCTAGGAACACAAAAATACAGTACAAAAACCCCTTCCTTACACCTATATTCATTGCAGCACTATTTACCATAGCAAGACTCTGGAAACAACCAAGATGCCCTTCAACAGATGAATGGCTAAAGAAACTGTGGTACATATACACAATGGAATATTATGCAGCTGTCAGGAGAGATGAAGTCATGAAATTTTCCTATACATGGATGTATACGGAATCTATTATGCTGAGTGAAATAAGTCAGAGAGAGAGAGAAAAACGCAGAATGGTCTCACTCATCTATGGGTTTTAAGAGAAATGAAAGACATTCTTGCAATAATAATTTCCAGACACAAAAGTGAAAAGAGCTGGATGTTCCAGCTCACCATAGGAAGCTCACCACAAAGAGTGATGAGTTTAGTTAGAGAAATAACTACATTTTGAATTTTCCTTATAATGAGAATGTATGAGGGAAATGGAGAGCCTGTTTAGAGTACAGGCGGGGGTTGGGTGGGTAGGAGGGAGACTTGGACATTGGTGATGGGAATGTTGCACTGGTGATGGGTGGTGTTCTTTACATGACTGAAACCCAAAAACAATCATGTATGGTGCCTAATGGAGCCAAAAATTTTGGCACAGGGTGGGAGGGTGAGCATGGGGAAAAAGATAATACAAAAAGTCATAAGGAAATTAGAGTTTATTAGTGGGCACAGTTGTTAGGGTTTGGAGTCGAAGGATGAGACCACATAATTGAAATAAAGCAAAGCAAAGCTTTATTTCATCTACTAACAAGCTACAAACTGATCAAGCAGGGCCACCTCCCTCAGGAGGTGACCCCACCAAAGGGTCACAAGCCAAGTTATATAGGACTAAAAGCAGGAAGTCCTGACTTTTACATTGATTGATAATTGTCTGGGTGTTTCAAGGGTATTTCATCAAATTCTTTTATGGCTAAATATCTAGGATGGTATTTTGTAGTTTATAGGGCCTTGGTTCAGCATCATTATTATTGGAATAGAAACTTAACCCTTATATGGAACTTAGCATTATTAGCCTTAAGTGGAAACTTAACATTAAGTTGACAAAATAAAGTCCCTTATGCTCCAGGCTTCACACAGTAGGTCAGGAAACAAAAATGCACAGGTGGAGGAAGGATTGTTAAGTCTCCCCGTAGCACTCAAGAACATGCAGTGCCAGGGATCGAACACAGAACTCCAGACGTCATCTTTCTGCAGACTTGCAATTGATTGATTGCTTTATTGATTCATTCATCTGTACCACACATGCAATGTGCAGAACTTTCTTCAGGCTCTGTGGTCAGAAATTATTCCTAATTGTGCTTGGGGAACCAGAGGCTGTGCTGGGGATCAAAATAGGGTCTACATGTAAGGCAAGTACTTAACCTTTGTATCTCTTTGACTCTGAGACCTGCAATTTAAAAACATTTTTATCACTTATTTATTTACTTGTTTTGAATTTGAAGCCACACTTATTGGTGTGTAGGGTGGGGGTTGCTGTTGGATGATGCTGTGGGGTAACATGTGGTGCCAGGGATAGAGAACCCAGGCTTCCTTCTTGCAAAGCACATGCTCATCCCATTGACTCATCTCTTTAGTTCCTAAATAGATGAGGGTGGTGGAGTAGTAGTACAGACAGCAGGTAGGGTACTTGCCTTGAACATAGCTGATCTGTATTAGATCCTGGCATCCCAAATGTCCCTAGCCTGCCAGGAGTAATTTCTGAATGCTGAACTAGGAGTAAGCTTTGAGCACTACTGGGTGTGGATGTTACCCCAAAACAAAATGTGTGTGTAGGTACCTCCAACCAGTGCTTAGGGGGTCTGGGAACCTCACTAGCCAACTGGACCAGTGATTCAGTCAAGATCTGGAGGATGTGGTATGTTCAGACCCTGTGGTACTGGGGATACCTGGGCCACCCCAATAATGCTGGGATTTGAATGACCAATGCTGTTCATTTTAAACATATAGCAAATATCTTATGGAAAAAATAGATTAGCATCTATAACAATGCCTAGATCTAAAAATGCTAATTGAATTAACAGATCAACCCTTTTCTGTTCTTCTCTATTTTTTTTTATTTGTTTTGCTTTGTTTTAGGGCCATACCGATCAGTCTCACTATTTACTTATGGTTCTGTTTTCAGGAATTAACCTTGGTAGGTTCAGGGGGTCACATGGGGTCCAACCTGGGCGGGTTGCATGCAACATAAACTCCCTATTTGAACTATTTCTCCAGTCCCTTCTTAATCATTTTTGTGGGTAGTTGGTGATGCTCAGAGGTTAATTTTGCTCTGCATTCAGGAATTATTCCTGGCTGAATCAGAGGGTTATTGGGAGAGTTGAGGCTTAAACTCAAGTTGGCCAAATGCAAGGTAAATGCCCTACCTACTATGCTATTGCCCCATACCCAGTTTTCAATCTTGAGCTGTGCTTGAGACTGAGTGTGGAATCTACTTATATCTATCCTGCTCCCTATTTCTTATTAAAATATTGGGGCCGGAGCAGTGGCGCTAGAGGTTAGGCGTCTGCCTTGCAAGTGCTAGCCTAGGACGAACCTCGGTTCAATCCTCTAGCGTTCCATATGGTACCCCCAAGCCAGGAGCGATTTCTGTGTGCATCTCCAGGAGTAACCCCTGAGTGTCAATGGGTGTGGCCTAAAACAAAACAACGAAAGAACAAACAAACAAACAAACAAAAACAAACAAAATCTTTTATTCTTTCTCCACAATGAATATTCCTTAAGGTCAACTTCTCATTATAAGTCCCAGAATTTATCAGAAGTAAAAGAGCCTTATTCAATTGTCTGAAATATGAACGATACAGTATTATGGTCTTCAGCCAGTACCTTCTCAAGCTGTAAAGGCAAATTCCCTGAAACACAGAATTGTGTACATCACATGTATGAGCTGTGAGGCAATGAAGTGTGTGTGTGTGGGAAGAGTGGAGAAATCTGCAAATGGGGTTTAAAATCCAAGTTTCCTTCATGAGGTCAGATAATAGTGTGAGTGTGAAAGATGAACATTCTCCAATTATTTAATTCTATGGTAATATAAGTCTAGTTTAATGACTCAAGGCATAATGAAAGGGGATATTTTGTCTGAGACCCTCCAGGAAGAAAATATATAATCCCATATACCATTTTACCTTGCCAGCAGTCTAAACTCTGATGTAGATTGAGTTGTGAGGACTTGGAGTTGATTCAAGTGTTCATTCATTCATCTGAAAATTAATGATTGACGCACCGTGCTGAAGCCTCTGAACCAGCTGCCAAACATTCTTCTCTCCTCTTTTTTTAAAAAATAATAATTTATTTAAGCACTATGATTACAAAAATGTTCATAGTTGGTTTTCAGTCATTGAATATACACCATGCTTCACCAATGTAACTTTCCTGCCGTCAATATTCCCCATTTCCTTCCTCCCAACCCCCTGCCTGTCTTCAAGACAGGCATTCTATTTTTCTATCTCACTATCATTGTCACGGTAGTTGTTGGTGCAGTTATTTCTCTAACTGTGGTAAGTTTCTCTAACTGTGGTAACTTTGTGGTAAATTTCATATCGAGGGCCGGTCCTTCCAGCCCTCATCTCTATTGTCTCCAGGTATTATTACCATACTGTCTTTTATTTTCCTTAAATCTCACAGTGAGTGAGACTATACTGTGTCTATCTCTCTCCCTCTCACCTATTTCACTCAACATAATAGTCTCCATGTTCATCCATGTATAGGAAAATTTTATGACTTCCTTTTTTCCTGACAGTTGCATAGTATTTCATTGTATATATGTACTACAGTTTCTTTAGCCACTCATCAGTTGTCGTGCATCTGGGGTGTTTCCAGATTTTGGCTATTGTAAATAGAGCTGCAATATACATAGGCACGCAGAGGGCATTTTTGTATTGTGTTTTTGTGTTCCTAGGTTTAGCCCTAGGAGTGGTATTGTTGGATCATAAGAAAGCTCAATTTCCATTTTTTTGAGGAATATCCAGATTGTTTTCCAGAAAGGCTGGACTAGACAGCATGCCCACCAGCAGTGAATGAGGGTTCCTTTCTCCCCACATCCATGCCAGCACTGATAGTTCTTGTTCTGTGATGTGTGCCAGTCTCTGTGGCATGAGATGGTAAGTCATCGTTTTTTTTTTGTTTTTTTTGTTTTTTTTTGGTAAGTCATCGTTGTTTTGATTTGCATCTCCCTGATGATTAGTGATGTGGAGCATTTATTCATGTGCATTTTGGCCATTTCTTTTCCCCATTTTTTTTTGATGGGGTTAGATTTTTTTTTCTTGTTAAGTTCTGTCAGTATCTTGTGCATCTTAGCTATTAGCCCCTTAACTGATGGGTATATTTTCTCCCATTTCATGGTGGCCTTTGTATCCTAGTCACTTTTATTTTTGAGGTGTAGAAGCTTCTCAGTTTAATGTAGTCCCATTTGTTTATTTCTATCTCCACTTGTTTGGACAGTGGTGTTTCCTTTTTAGTTGCAATGTCATGGAGTATTTTACTTGTTCCTCTATATAACTTATAGTTCTGGGTCTGATATGAAGGTCTTTAATCTATTTGAATTTGATCTTTGTGCATGGTGTTAGATGGAAGTCTGAGTCCTTTTTTTGCATGTGGCTGACCAGTTGTCCCAACACCACTTGTTGAAGAGGCTTTCTTTGCTCCATTTTGCATTTCTTGCCCCTTTATCAAAGATGAATTGATTGTATGTCTGGGGGAACATTCTCTGAATACTCAAGTCTATTCCACTGATCTGAGAGTCTCTTTATATATTTTTTTTTTTTTTTGGTTTTTGGGCCACACCTGGCAGTGCTCAGGGGTTATTCCTGGCTGTCTGCTCAGAAATAGCCCCTGGCAGGCACGGGGGACCATATGGGACACCGGGATTCGAACCAACCACCTTTGGTCCTGGATCGGCTGCTTGCAAGGCAAACGCCGCTGTGCTATCTCTCCGGGCCCTCTTTATATGTTTTTATGACTACAGATACTCCTTGCTTAACGACCTACCTGTTTAGCGACTGCTCACACTTAATCATCTCTTCACCATTATTTTATTTTAAATATCCTTTTTCCATCTTGTACACTCTACAGTACAATACTGTAGCTTTTGGTGCTTTAATGTACCTACTTTACTAACTTTATGTTCTGTAATACATTACAGTATGTGTGAAAATTACACACCTATGCAAATTAAAACAAGTGGAAGTTTTCAGTTTGATCTTTCTCGTTATTTTACTTATTGTCAAGTACTATGTATATACTGTACTACTGTGTACAGTACATACAGTTCCTCACTTAATGATCAATTCACTTAATGACCAAGTCTTTGAAACGGAATTTGGTCATTAAGCGAGGAGTATCTGTATTGCTTTGTAATACAATTTTAAATTGGGGAAAGTGATGCCTTCCATCTTTTTTTCCCTAAGGGTTGCTTGAGCTATTCTTGGATATTTATTGTTCCAAATGAATTGCAGGAGTGTTTGATCCACTTCTTTGAAGATTGTCATGGGTATCCTTAGAGGAATCGCATTAAATCTGTACAATGCTTTAGGGATCCAAGAACAAATTTTTATTCCACACCAACATGTTACTGTGGCAAGCTCCCTCTTCATGCCTGCAACTATTGCTGACAAGTCCAGACAAGCTCTTAGCAGGAATCGGGTAAGAGGGTTCAAAACTTGGAGGAGCTGAAATAAAAGCCTGACAACATCCTTTCTAGTGGAAGGCACAGATTTTTCTTATATCCTCCCCTTCTCTCTCTCTCTTTTTTTATATAAATTATCTTTATTTAAACACCATGATTACAAATATAATTGTAGTTGTATGATTACAGTCATGTAAAGAACATCCCCCTTCACAGTCCAGGATTCCCACCATCAATTTCCCGGATCTACCTACTCCCCACCCCACCCACACCTGTACTCAAGACAGGCTTTCTTTTCCCCTCATTCATTCACATTGTTATGATAGTTTTCAGTGTAGTTATTTCTCTAACTGCACTTATCACTCTATGTGGTGAGCTTCATGTCATGAGCTGCACCTACATGGGAAGATGGGGGGAAATAAGGGTTGGGACTGAGGCAGTAAAATATTAGAAATGAGATTTGTAAGGCAGTATCAAGGTCACAATACAAGATGGATGTTATGGATATATAAAATATATGCATATAGTACTATCAATAGGAAAACAAGAAGAAAAATATTCCAGTGACTGTCCCAACATAAACCAGTGCTAGAATGGCCCGCCCTCCTCCCAAAGCGAATTCCCATTAGTGTAGGGAGAGGTAGGGGGGAAGCCTGAGGATCACTAAGAGTCTACCTGAACCCAATTCTGGCCATCTGAGCTGGCACTCAGGAAAGGCCTGGAGTCAGGGGAAAAAGACAGGGACAGCTGGAGGCCTGCCAAGCCTCCCAGCACTCCCCAGGCCAGGGAGAAGGGTCCGGCATGGGGCCTATCCTCCCTTTCTCATATGAGACTTCCATTATTATCAACAAGGTTCTTCAGAAACATTTCCTTTATTATATTTGATAAGGTATCACTGACTTACTCCTGTCAACAGTGTACATTAGTGTCTCTTATGGACATTTTATAGGTTTGTATAAATGTCTGATAGATGACCTGTACTGTCATTATGGTGTCATACAGAGTATGACAAGTACCTCAAAGTCTCTGTTTTATTCATCTCTCCAGCCCCAAGAAACTACTGGTCCTTTCATTGTCGTCTTAGTCTCACTTTTCCTAGGACATCGCACAATTGGGGTCACATGGTTGGCAGCCTTTGCAGATCGCAGGTTGGCTTCTTCCATTTGGTGATATGCAACCAAGAGTCCTCCATGTCTTTTTTTTTTGTTTGTTTTGTTTTGTTTCTGTTTTTGTTTTTGGGACACACGGCGGTTCTCAGGGGTTACTCCTGGCTTTCTGCTCAGAAATAGCTCCTAGCAGGCATGGGGGACCATATGGGACACCAGGCCAACCACCTTAGGTCCTGGATCGGCTGCTTGCAAGGCAAACACCACTGTGCTATCTCTCTGGCCCCCTCCATGTCTTTTTTGTGGTTTGATAGTTCATGCCCTTCTTTAGTGCTGGCTAATTTTCCTTTGTTGGGTAGACTCGTAGCCTTTCCATTGTGTATTTATTTCTTTAGGTCACAGGATGTTGTAGATGGGATTTTCACAAAGGTGAAATGGAAAGGACCAGCGTTTTAATGGAGTTGTTTGCTTGGATGATTGTCCACCAACCTTTGATTCTGAGTCTATGTTTGTTCTGATTATTTAGATGTGTTTCTTATAGGCAACAGAATGTTGGATTCAGCTTTTTGATCTAGTTTTTCACTCTGTGTCTCTTTTTTTTTTTTTGGCCACACTCGGCATTGCTCAGGGATTACTCCTGGCTGTCTGCTCAGAAATAGCTCCTGGCAGGCACGGGGGACCATATGGGACACCGGGATTCAAACCAACCACCTTTGGTCCTGGATCGGCTGCTTGCAAGGTAAATGCCGCTGTGCTATCTCTCTGGGCCCTCTGTGTCTCTCTTTTTTTTTTTTTTTTTTTTGGTTTTTGGGTCACACCTGGCAGTGCTCAGGGGTTATTCCTGGCTCCAGGCTCAGAAATTGCTCCTGGCAGGCACAGGGGACCATATGGGGCGCAGGGATTCGAACCGATGACCTCCTGCATGAAAGGCAAACGCCTTACCTCCATGCTATCTCTCCGGCCCCCCCCTCTGTGTCTCTTTTTTTTTTTTTTTTTTCTTTGTAGTTAAAATTATGTTATACTTCCAACCCCTTAAAAACATTTTTTTACTATTTTCAGTACTTTATATATATTAATTCATGTCAGAAAACTCTAGTTCTTTTTTTTTTTTTTTTTTTTTTAATTTTTTTTTATTTAAACACCTTGATTACATACATGATTGTGTTTGGGTTTCAGTCATAAAAGGAACACCACCCATCACCAGTGCAACATTCCATCACCCCAAGTCCAAATCACCCTCCTCCCCCACCCAACCCCCGCCTGTACCCTAAACAGGCTCTACATTTCCCTCATACATTCTCAATATTAGGACAGTTCAAAATGTAGTTATTTCTCTAACTAAACTCATCACTCTTTGTGGTGAGCTTCCTGAGGTGAGCTGGAACTTCCAGCTCTTTTCTCTTTTGTGTCTGAAAATTATTATTACAAGGGTGTCTTTCATTTTTCTTAAAACCCATAGATGAGTGAGACCATTCTGCGTTTTTCTCTCTCTCTCTGACTTATTTCACTCAGCATAATAGATTCCATGTACATCCATGTATAGGAAAATACAATACAAAAACCCCTTCCTTACACCTATATTCATTGCAGCTCTATTTACCATAGCAAGACTCTGGAAACAACCAAGATGCCCTTCAACAGATGAATGGCTAAAGAAACTGTGGTACATATACACAATGGAATATTATGCAGCTGTCAGGAGAGATGAAGTCATGAAATTTCCCTCTGTGTCTCTTAACTGGTGCATTTAATCCATTGTTGTTGAGAGAGACAATTGTCATGAGATTTAGTGACATCTTTGTGTAGAAGTTTGGTGTGCCTGTTGGTCTGTCTTGTCTTAAAATAGACTTTTCATTTTTTCTTTTAAGGCTGGTTTTGAGTCTGTAAAGTTTCTAAGCTGTTATTTATTCATGAATCTATGTATACTTCCTTCAAACCTGAACTTGAGTTTGACTGGGTACAGTATTCTAGGTGAAGCATTCATTTCAGTGAGTTTTGTCACTATTTTCTACCACTGCCTTCTGGCCTTAAGCGTTTCTTGTGACAGGTCTGCTGTAAATCTTTTTTTTTTGTTTTTTGTTTTTGGGTCACATCCGGCAGTGCTCAGGGGTTACTCCTGGCTCTATGCTCAGAAATTGTTCCTGGCAGACTCAGGGGACCATATGGGATGCCAGAATTCGAACCATTGTCCTTCCACATGCAAGGCAAAAACCTTACCTCCATGCTATCTCTCCGGCCCCCTGCTGTAAATCTTTTTTTTTTTTTTTGTTCTGAAAATCCAGTTTATTTTCCATGTTGTGGACAGATCCAGTCAATGTGATCAGTTTTTCTGCATGTGTAATAATTTATCAAAATAAGTTTTCCCACAAGATTCTTTTCCACCAGCCCAGAAAATCCTGGTCTGACAACATACCCAAATAAAGCTCTTAGAAATCACCTCTTAAAATTTGTAAGTGTGGCCAAGTCTTTCCTGTAACATTTACTGAACTACAAATGGCTAAAGAGCAATTATGTTTGGAAAGGTGACTAATACAACAGTTGAATTCATGAAATTAATTTTAGTGCACTTTGCTCCAGATTTAGCCAACATGCTACATTGTCCTTTGGGGGGAGGGGAGGGAATTGGAAGCGCACAAAGTAGACTTGAGGAGTTCCATTGTAAGAAAAAGGTATGACTCTGCAAGCAAAACAGTGTAAGCTGCCTTTTTTTTCCCTAAGACCTGGACATTTTAGACAGAAGCTTTGCACAAACATTACACAATTTTTTTATTATTAAATGAGAAAATCTCATTTGTTACATGTCACATTGCTAGTCAGAGAAATGCTGCAGTGATGAGAATGTCAATGTTGGATCAACCAAAGTCCTCATTTCTACAACATTCATTTACAAAGAAATAAAGTTCAACACAGCCCAACACAACATTCTTGGGTTTTCTTCATATTGAAGTCCCCCAAAAAATCATCTTCTAATGGGGTTTTTTACTACGTAAATTATAGTTCTTCATTTTTACAATTCACCCCAAATTGTATGAGATGTATCACACTAAAATTTCTAAAGCTGTTAGGAAATCCTTCACACATCATCATCATCTGATGTGTCACTGCTACTTGTTTCTGTGTCATCATTCTCAACAGTGGGTTTGAAAGTGCTGTTTTTCCAGGGTCCAAACTTGAAGTCACAGATCAGACCATTTTTCAAAATACCATTTTTTCGCAGGCCATTCTTCTGTAACTGTTCACTAATAACTTGGAATTCTCTCATTTCATCTTCAGTTAAAGGAGCACAAGTTTCATCATTTTCACTGTCTTCTTGCCAGCCCATCTCCTTTAACAATCTGTGTTCTGCTTCAAGTGAACTTGAAAGAACATCCGTTTGTGGGAAGGTAGAAGAACGAATGATCTGTTGAGATATCACTGAGGCATTGCCATTCTCTTGAGGAACTTCACTTTCATCAAAATTTCGGTTTATGTCCCTTTCTTGGCGAGTACTATTGCTGTTATGCAAATTAAACGAGTCGTCATCCTTCTCTGAACCAGCATGGCTTTCATCTTCATGTTCCTCTTCTACTCTGTCCCTCTTTAATGCTTTCAAAAATTCACTCTTCTTATCAGTACGCATACGGGTCAGTTTGGTTAGCCGAGGCTGCTCTTTTACTGAAGTTGTTGATGGACTATAATTCTTGGCAGTTGGTTTAAAAGCATTAAAGTTACCAACACTGTAAGACTCATGAGAGAAAGAACTCCCAACTTTATTTTCTTTAGTTTGGCTTTTCCATTGTGTAGGTTTTGTAGGTGGAGCAGCAGGTTTAGGGACTAAGCCTTTATAAACACTTGGGCCAGTCCCATTCTTAACTGGCTGTGACTGAAGATTTCCTACAATTGGGAATCCAGAGAGCTGTAAGTCTTTTGCATTACCTTTCTTAATAACCAGCATCCTTGGGGTTCTAGATTTAGGATTCGGAGGATATTCCCATACACCTGCAGCTAAAGATTTATTCTGATTTGGTTCTCTCTCATACTCAGGATTTAAAGATGGAAAATCTTCAGCCTCAAACTGTTTACGTTCTCTCCTATCATCTTTCCTCCCTGTTTCATTGTCAGGCATGCTGTTTTTGTGTAGTCCTTGGCTTTTTCCAGGATGAAAAATACTGCTACGAGAACAGGAACTTCCACCATGGTACCCCCCTCGATGATTTATGTTTTCTGTACCATTTCTTCCATGTGTACGCCATCCATTTTTTTCTTTCCTTCCAAAATTACCTCCATTAGGTCGTCCAATACCAGAATCAAAGCCATCTGAAGAGTTGTGTCGTCGACGATTCACATCATACCGATTTTCTGTCCATGAAAAATTTTCAGAATGCTTCTCAAAATTCAATGACGACTTTGTTGACGATGGCAGAATAGGAAAATTAAGCCAGGCTGGTGCAAAGTCATGCTGCGCCATTTAGGTCCAGTCTCTCCGACTCAATGAAATAGGCTTCAACACCTCATGGCAAGTCCAAATTCCAATAGGACTGCACAGGAAGGTGTTGCGTTTTTCTCTGTAATTTTATGTTTTCCAGTTTGTTTTTTTATTTTGTATCCTCTGAAATAATATCCAAGTTCTTTAAAGATACTTAACCTACGACTATTTGACATAGAGTTACTACTTCAAGTCAGCTACCCATACTTCTGTTTTAAAGTTTTCATATGGCTATCTTCAGAATAAGCCAAGTTCCTTGGATTTAAGATTCTATAGTCTTCTTGAATTATTCCATGTATTTGTCACAGTTGTACTTATCCACTCCAGATGAAATATCCAAGTTATGAGCCCAAAAGCAAAAACAAAAAGAAACTTCACATCTGAAGGGCATTCCTAAACATTCAGCATCTACAGACACATAGCTATCTCAATACTACCATGCTGCTGGGAAATGGCAACATCTTAAATCCCACTTAAATAAAAGATAGAAGGAGAAAGATTGTGTTTTTCAATGTCTTCATTTAGAAAATCTGTCCCATTGTGATCTGAAAAGGGTTGAGGTAAACAATTCCTAAATTTTTTTTTTTTTTTTTTGGTTTTTGGGCCACACCCTGTGACGCTCAGGGGTTACTCCTGGCTATGCGCTCAGAAGTTGCTCCTGGCTTCTTGGGGGACCATATGGGACGCCGGGGGATCGAACCGCGGTCCGTCCTAGGTTAGCGTAGGCAAGGCAGGAACCTTACCTCCAGCGCCACCGCCCGGCCCCCAATTCCTAAAATTTTTAATAAAAGTAAAAATAAACTGCCATGGGACGTCAGAAATATTTAAACAGTAATTTGAAACTGTCGGAACTATTCAGTACACAAATCAAACATATCTTACAGTTCTGGCTGAAGAACACCAACAGAGAGGGTGAGGGAGGCAAAAATACCACCAGCTGCAATACTTGAGTATGTTATAGAATCCGTCTGAACTGAAATAGTGAAGCGGTGTCCGTCACTCTTTTTAAGCGGCTTGTAGAAACATTCACTACTATCAGAACACTTCCGAGACGATTCCTGCCGATCTTAAACTTCTGGGGCAAAATTATCCAAAAACATTGTAATTCCAAAATGGCCACTTGAAATATCTGGGGCCTTTCACACAAAACCTAGAAGAAAATCTTCATATCTGAGTAATTCGATCACCTTCGGCCGCACCAGAGGGGCTCCGGGCCTGGGGTGCCGCCGCGCTCGATCCCGGGAGGAGGTTTTCGGTACTTTGAATAATCCCCTTTTGCCGCTTTTCCCTCCCCCACCGCCAGTCTCGGTCCCAAAATCCTGCTGTAAATCTTAAGGATGCTCCTTTGAATGTAATTTCCCTCTTTGATCTTGCTGCTTTTAGTATTCTATCCCTATCTGTGGGATTTGTCATTGTGACTAGTATGTGTCTTGGGGTGCTTTTCTTTGGGTTTCTTTTAGCTGGTACTCTTTGGGCATGCAGGATATGGTTGCATGCAGTCTTTAGCTCTTGGAGTTTCTCTGCAATGATGTCCTTGATTGTTGATTCTTCCTGGGGATTTTATTCCTGGGTTTCTGGGACTCCAATGATTCTTATGTTGTTTGAGTTTATCAAATGTTGTCTTTTTTTTGGGGGGGGGCACACCCGGCGGTGCTCAGGGGTTACTCCTGGCTGTCTGCTCAGAAATAGCTCCTGGCAGGCACGGGGGACCATATGGGACACCGGGATTCGAACCAACCACCTTTGGTCCTGGATCGGCTGCTTGCAAGGCAAACACCGCTGTGCTATCTCTCCGGGCCCACAAATGTTGTTTTAATATAAATTAAAGAGTCCTAGTATTGGTAGGGGGATGGTGAGGCCTTTCTGGACTTGACTCAGCTCCTGCAACCCCTTTGGTCTGGCAGGTCTGAAGGTGGCAGGGTGAGGGCAGATAGATTCACAAAGCAGTCAGATGAATTTCCAGGAGTCAGCCAGCTTTATTTCTCAGTCCCTGCCGCCATGCACATCTCTCACATGGCCTCTTACATCAAAGATTTCTATTTTCATTTGTTTACATTCTTTGAGGATTTTCCCCCATTGTCTGATCGTTTGCTTTAAGGCTTTTTTTCCCATTCTTTTCTGTTGTATGGAGTTGTTATGCATCTCATCTTCTAGTTCACTGATTTTGACCTAAACTTCTGTTCTTTTATTGGAGAGGCTTTTCAGTGAGGTTTTCATTTTGTTTATCTAGTTTTTCAGTCTTGTTATTTCAGTTTGTAGTTTTCTTATTTTTATCTTCATATCCTCTTGATTCTTGTTTGTGGGTTCAGCTTGATCAAAGCTTTTTTTTGATTTCTATGAAGATCCTCCATATTTCTTCCCTAAACTCCTTATCTGAGAGGTTAATTATTGTTGGTACTTTCCAGGTCATCATATTTTCCATTTTCATTCTCTATGCATGGTTGTTGCTTTCCCATTGTCACACTTTTAGTGTGGTGTTTTCTACGTGATGTGCTGGAGTTCATTGCCTAGAAGATGTGCGTGGCAGTGAGGCAGCTGCTGAATTCAACACTTTAAATGTCCAGAATATACAATGTACTAACAAAGATCAATAAAAAATTTAAAAAAATGTTATCAAAAAATGGGGGAGAGGAAATGAACAGACACATCTCAGAGGAAGAAAAGCAGATTGCCAATAAGACACATGGAAAAGTCCTCAGTATTACTTATCATTAGGAAAATACAAATCAAGGCAACAATGAAATATCATTTCACACCAGTGAGAATGGCACATATCAGAAATAGTATGAACAACCTGTGCTGGTGATAATGTGTGAAAAAGGAACTTTTTAAATTTTTATTTTTTATTTACGTTTATTTTTTGGGTCACACTCGGCAGTGCTCAGGAGTTACTCCTGACTCCACACTCAAAAATTGCTCCTGGCAAACTTGGGGGACTATATGGGATGCTGGGATTTGAACCAAAGACCTTCTGCATGCAGGGCAAGCGCCTTACCTTCTCAGTAAACTAGAATTTAGCTGCCATATAATCCACCCATATGATCCAGCAATTCCACTTGATATTTACCTCCCAAGACTTAAAAACATTCAGTTAAAAAATGTATACACACCATTCATTGCTGCACTTAGTACAATAGCTTAAAGATGAAATCAGTCGGAAAATGTGGTACATATATCATATGAAGATGTGGTACATATACACAAAGGAATAGTATGCAGTTACAAGGAATGATAAAATCATGTAATTTGCTGCAATCTGGTTGGGATTGGAAGATATGTTGAGTGAAGTAAGCAAGAGAAGAAGAAAAGACAGCACAAATGATCTCACATATCTGTGGTATATAGACTAACTGAATGAGGGAAAGTAATGTAGTTAAGAGGAGATCCTTAGATCACTCTTGACCACAGAGCTAAGGGAGGAGAAAGAAAGAGAAGGAAAGAAATCAAAGTGGTTAGGCCCGGAGAGATAGCACAGCGGCGTTTGCCTTGCAAGCAGCCGATCCAGGACCAAAGGTGGTTGGTTCGAATCCCGATGTCCCATATGGTCCCCCGTGCCTGCCAGGAGCTATTTCTGAGCAGACAGCCAGGAGTAACCCTGAGCAACGCCGGGTGTGGCCCAAAAACCAAAAACCAACAAAGAAAAAAAAGAAAAAAAAAAAAAGAAATCACCAAAAAAAAAAAAAAGGGGCCGGAGAGATAGCATGGAGGTAAAGCGTTTGCCTTTCATGCAGGAGGTCATCGGTTCGAATCCCGGCGTCCCATATGGTCCCCCGTGCCTGCCAGGAGCAATTTCTGAGCCTGGAGCCAGGAATAACCCCTGAGCACTGCCTGGTGTGACCCAAAAACCAAAAAAAAAAAAAAAAAAAAAAAAAAGAAATCAAGGTGGGAAAGAAGATTAGAAAGGAAGTAATGGGAGAAGAGAGGTTGGGGCTCTAGTTATATTAGTGATGTGCAAGTGTGGTATAGCTATACGTCTAAAGCACAAATCAACATTGAGAACATGAAATCTAAGCCAAACTTTGTAATGTGCCTACCAAGGTGGCTAGTAGGAGGTGGGGGAAGATGGAAGTGGGGGTTGGAGTATGATGCAGTATAGGAATACTGATAATGGGAACTGACACTGTTGGTGGATTGGTGTTGAAATACGGTACTTCTAAGATTGTACTTATTGTACAATTGTACTTACTCAAGTCTAAATAACTTTGTAAATTGGAGCCCGGAGAGATAGCACAGCGGCGTTTGCCCTGCAAGCAGCCAATCCAGGACCAAAGGTGGTTGGTTCGAATCCCGGTGTCCCATATGGTCCCCCGTGCCTGGCAGGAGCTATTTCTGAGCAGATAGCCAGGAGTAACCCCTGAGCACCGCTGGGTGTGACCCAAAAACCAAAAAAAACAAAAACAAAAACAAAAAAAAAAAACAAAAAACTTTGTAAATCATGGTTGTCTCCTTAACACTAACATCAAAATGGTAGAAATCAAATGTCACTAACATTTTTCTTTTTATTCATTTCCTTCCTTCCTTCCTTCCTTCCTTCCTTCCTTCCTTCCTTCCTTCCTTCCTTCCTTCCTTCCTTCCTTCCTTCCTTCCTTCCTTCCTTCCTTCCTTCCTTCCTTCCTTCCTTCCTTCCTTCCTTCCTTCCTTCCATTTCTCTCTTTCCTTTTGTTAGGGGCAAACTTGGACTACACTTAGTAATACTCAGATCTCACTTCTGGCTTTATATTTGGGGATTACTTTTGGTGGTTCTTGGGGGACCATATGTTGTGACAATGATCATACCAGGGTCTGTTTCATGCAACTAAGCACCTTAATTTCTTTTTTAAAATATTTTTTTATTTATTTAAATAAAATGCATTACATAGTTGACATAACTGATCATAATACGTTTATTTCAGGAAGAGCAAAAGCAACATGATTAAAAAAATAGTAAATTTAAAGAAAAACTAAAGAGATGAAAGAGAAAGGAAAGAAAAAGTTCAGTAGCAAGTATAGTTTTGAAAATTATTGAATTACTAATGAATTCTTTAAAGCACTAGCAGAAAGTTTAGTAAGTTCTTTTTTTTTTTTTTTTTAAAGGATAAGAGTTAAAAATACAGTAAAAATGGTGTGAGAGTAGCAATTGTTGTTTGCATAGGCCCAGAAAAATATGGGAGAAATGGAAAGGAAAAGTCTTGGCCTAAATACAAGGAGACCGTAACCCTGAAATTTTCAGGCATAAGACCAACTCTGGGGTCCAGCATACCTGGTTGTCCAACCCCTGAGTCATTCTCTGTGGTCCCAGCAAATTTTTTTTTCACACATTCGCTGTTGTTGGTGTCAGGTTTCTGTAGTTAAAGATTCTGGTTTCTGTAAGTACCTTAACTTCTTCACTATCTCTCCAACCCCCAGTTTACCTATTTTAAGTGAGCAACCCTTGAATATCCACCACATACCAGGAACTCTTATACATAATATAGGAATTTACAAGATAATATAGAAAGGAGAGCTCTTATGGAAATACATTCCAGCGGGAGGCAGTAGAGAAGAAACTAAGAAAATGATAATGAATGAATGCTATCATTTCAAGAATGATCTAAATGCTCTGAAGAAATTAGAGTCCACAGAGTCACCCTGATAAATGATCTCATTTGTCTCTGAGGATGTATTAATTTATATCAGATAGTTATCATTTCTAGATCCCAAGACCTCTATGTTCAGCTTTCATTTCTATAATGCCATTATTGTCAAAACGAGGACATAGCCAAGATGTGTTTAGCCATGAATCAGAACATTGACACTACAGTCTGGGCGTGAAACTCTATCATCCCATTCTGACAATCCTAAATGCATGAAGAAAAATGTGAACCTGGGCAACCAACTGGACATATGGCCAGACACCAGGGACAAGTCAGCTAAAGGAGTCCAGTTTGTTAAGTCCCAGGATGATTTGAAGGCAACCTCATTTTAGGAAATTCAAATGGATTGATCTTTGTAGAACTTTATTTTCTAAATTAGTTTTGGTATCATAGTACCAATGATGTTGTTGCCTTCATGGTTTTGCTGTTTCCAGAATATGATATGAGTTGGAATCATACAATACTTAGCCTTTTTTATATTAGCTTCTTTTATTTGACAGTGTGCATTTAGTTTCCTTCTAAATCCTTTCTTAAATTGATAGCTCATTAAAATATTATTTATTTATTTATTTTGGTTTTTGGGTCACACCCGGCAGTGCTCAGCGGTTACTCCTGGCTGTCTGCTCAGAAATAGCTCCTGGCAGGCACGGGGGACCATATGGGACATCGGGATTCGAACCAACCACCTTAGGTTCTGGATCGGCTGCTTGCAAGACAAGCACCACTGTGCTATCTCTCCGGGCCCTAAAATATTATTTTTAATTTAAATTTTTTGTTGTTGTTTTTGGGCCACACCTGCTAATGTCCAGAGATTATTCCTGCCTCTACATTCTATACTCTCTTACTCTTGGTGGGACCAGGGACACCATATATGGTACCAGGGACCCAACCAGGGTGGACACATGCAAGATAAGCTCCCTACCCACTGTATTATTTTTTCAGCTCATGATTCTTTTAGGAGTTTTTTTTTTAAATAAAATTTTATGGTTTGGAAATACTTGCTCATTTATCCATTCACCTATGGAGTTTTGGCAATTTTAATAATGTTACTTTAAACATTTGCCAATTTTTCTATGATTATAAAGCTAGGAGTGTGGTTGCTGGATCATTTGGTAAGCAGTGCGCTTAGTTTTATAAGAAACCGACAAGCTAAAAAGAAAGAAACTAACTAAGGTGATATAGTTGTACCACTTTTCATTCCAGTCTGCAAAGAATGAGAATGATGCTCATTATTCTCACCAGTATTTAGGGGCATTAGTGCTCCCTGTTTTGACTACTGCAATATGTTGTTCTAATCATCTTAGCTTTTATGCACACCCACACACACATCCCAATGGTCATACCTGCCAGGATTCAGGATTTAGTGCTGACTCTGCTCAGGGATTACTCCAGATGCGGCTCAGGGTCCACATGTGGTGCTGAGATCCAATAAGGTTGGCCATGTGCAAACACTTATCCTCTGTACTATCTCTTTGGCCCCATATAATTCAAATTAAAAATTTTCTAATAAAATTTTATTTGTTGGGTTATTCCCTATATGTCTATTGCCAATGTGACTTAAGCTTTGTTAGATAGGAAAGTAAAATAATTGAAGAGGCAAAATAAAGATTAAAAAATAAAATTGTGGCACTGGATAGGTGTAGGGCATTTAA